>NC_040886.2:1367387-1597387 GCF_900634795.4 Betta splendens
AGCCGCGCTCAGAACGAGACGGAGCCCATCGTCCTGGAGGGGAAGTGCCTCGTGGTGTGCGACTCCAACCCCACCTCGGACCCCACGGGCACGGCGCTCGGCATCTCCGTGCGCTCGGGCAGCGCCAAGGTGGCGTTCTCCGCCGTCCGGAACACGAACCACGAGCCGTCCGAGATGAGCAACCGGACCATGGTCATCTACTTCGACCGGGTAGGTCCCGTTTAATAGAACGGTGCTGGAAGTTTCCCTGTGTTTTTATGTCCCCTTCTTTTAGAAGGATAGACCGTTAGACGCGCATATAGGTGCATTTTTCGCGTTCAAACATTAAATACAGTCAATGCGCAATAAAAGCTTAATTTAGCGCATTTGTTTGCGGAGCGGCTGCACGTTACGGTGGCAGGTGGCGCGCGCAGCCAAGAGCCGCTTCGGTCACCGAAAGTGGAGTGCAGGTATTTACTAAAAATGTCCCACCTTCCAAGGTGGTTGTTAAAGTCAAGCCTGGGAGGAAATTCAAATTCTTTCAACTTTCAGAGCTGACAATACGGTGCATGGGAAGCGACATCTCGCCGAATAATTTAGTAACGGCAGGTCGTGAGGGCGAGGTCTTACCCGCCCGCCGCTAAAGGTTAATTCTCCATCAAAGTGCCATTCAATTACGCGCCATAGTTCGCCTCCGTCCATAAAACCAGACATTTGGCTGCGGAAATGCATAATTGAAAATACCATTTGAATGATTGATTAAGTTCTCTATAAAGTTTCAAAGTTCTGACAGGAATTAAAAAAAGCCTGGATAAAAGCAGAGTTGTTCCTCTGCATTGTAGAATCAGAATAACCCATCAAAAAGAGGTAGCCTTGTCCTTAAGGACATTTTATAACAGTAAAGTAAAGCTGTGGAAACAATACTGAATTAAAGTGCTCTGTGGCTTAATGCGCAGCCGCCTTTTAGCTAGTGTGTATTCATTGCTTCATTTATATTGTTTGTCAGAAAACACATTTTATTATTTTACTCACTCATCACACTGATCTCCAGTTAATTTTTGAAGGAGCAAATTTAAAACTTGATGTTGATGCCTCTCTTTCTTTCTTTCAGGTTCTAGTAAACGTTGGTAAGAATTTTGACGAGGAGAGAAGTAATTTCATCGCGCCACGCAAAGGGATTTACAGTTTTAACTTCCACGTAGTCAAAGTCTACAACCGTCAAACTATACAGGTAGCGCGTGTTCGTGTGTTTGTCTCTTATGTGTAAGTGTGTGTGGGTTGTGTATATCTGTGCGTGTGGCCTCCTTCCACCACCCGCCCTCATGATCTTTTTCGCTCATAAACATTGAATATCAGCTGCACTGGCAGTTATTTTGGATGTGTTTGAGATGCCTTACCCAGGAGACAACGACGGAGGCCGGCATTAACAGATAAAAGCTGCTCACCCGCCACCCGCCGGCCCAATCATAATTAATCAATACATGCACAGAGGACAGAGCCAAATTAAGAGCGTGCAGCCGGCAGGAGGACGGGGTGCTGTGCTCCAGCAGCTTTACTTTCACATAGCCATGTCTCTGTCTCTTCTCATGAACAGAGGCAGTAGGTTGACACAGGTTTCTGGTTATTTAGAAGATTAAAACATTAACTAAATGTGGAGTAAAACAAATAAACAAAGGCATTGTAATTTTCTTTCCCATACACTCAACAAAACGTACTCGTACAGCTTTCGTGTAGAATTGTTATCTCAAACGCATTCAAGCAATCAAAACTTTCCATTCATCCTTCTAACAATTCATTTTCACTATGCTCTCCATTTACTCTTCTAGGATAGGATCTGCCTCAAGTCAATATCTAACTTGCACCCGATGATGATTTTGTTAATTATTATGGGTTCGTTTCACATTAAACAGTTGTGTAATTATGCCATTGGATCCCCAAGGAAAACCACAACGGCATAATGTTTTATAACGTATGTAGCAACAAGTAGCAGTTGTGTGTGTGTGTGTGTGTGTGTGTGTGTGTGTGTGTGTGTGTGTGTGTGTGTGTGTGTGTGTGTGTGTGCGTGTGTGTCGGGGACTCAAACTCAGAGGAAACTTCATTTGTGTGTGACTTATTCCAAAAAGTGTGTGGATGGCAAAAACCTGACTCACAGCACTCAGGTAGTCAGTCATACCCTGTATAACCCAGTGGTGATAATGCCTGTTACAAATAATTTTTATCAATACATAAATGTCAGAGACAAACTGAGGCAAGCAGAGAAACTAATATTTTATACTTTAGATTCTCTTTTTAGCAACTACTGCCTTCATGTGTGGTCAAATCATGTTGGTATAAATTGTCCAAAGTTTTAATTTTAAGGGGCAAAGACAACAAAGCTGTGCTCTGTCATGTTTCTGATGTGGAACAAACAGGTGTAGGCTGTCCTTCCTCCTTTAAGCATCCATCCTCTGTGCTGCTAAATACCACCCTCAACCTTCACTTATTCTCCCATCCATCCAGCATATTTTCTGTTGAAAACTCCCTCTGTCTGATTGCCTTAGAGGAAGCTACTGCAGTACATGCACATCAGAGACAGTAGGAGAATGTCAGTGAAAGTGCATGAGAAACACTATGATGGACAAAGGTTAAAGAGACTTAAAGATGAAATAAAGGGAGAAAAAACGGTAATGAAGATGGATAAATAGAAAGAGAATAAATGTGGACAGGAAGAAAATAAAGCAGACATACCAGAAACTATTGATCAGTGTATTCGTTGTTCATCAGTCCTTTTCTGTGGATCTATTTATTGTTGAGAGGTGACAGAAGTGACATGGCTGTCAAAAAGCTGCCACAAAACATCTTCCTTTGTTTTTTTACCCTATCAATTAAATACAAATCTAGCAAACTTAATACAGTATCTGAAGCGAACCGCATCGCTCTGCCCATAACGCCTCACATACTGTACGGTTTGCTGAAACATCCACTAATGAATAGTTTACCTGCATTTTCCCATGAAAATAGCTTACACATCAAACACTTTCTTTTGGTACAGGGCTTCATATTGTGTGTATCCACACTCAACCTCCGTATATATAAGATAAATAGATGTAAATACATCACATTGTACATCGCGTGTACATCTTGCATCTGCAGCTAGAAAAAGACATGAAGCGCTGAACATCAGTACTCTTTAGTGTCAGGTGCTCCATGAATAGAGCTTTATAATTGTTTTAGAAGGTCATAATACTTTAAATTAGAAATAATTTGAGATATTACACATGGATAGATCCAGCCTCTGTTTGAGTCATACTGTAAGTGTTATTGTTACTAATAATCGTGTCATTTGTAAGTAGATTTTAAACAAATAAAAATTTCTGTCCTATTGAAAGAAGAACATCTGGACACACTGCTCCAAGCTGTTTAGTAGTGCACTTCCATCATAATAAGACATTTTACAAAGTGCACTATGTACTTTAAGGAGATATTTTACATTTTGCAGAGTAGCTTCACTCTTCAGGAGTAATGCAGCTCTTTCAAACATAACCCATGTATGTACTTTGGTTTTTATTAGACACAGCTTTATATGTTGGTCCTCCCATATTTTACATTTTCGAAATGTTAAATGCTTTATGGGTAATTCAGAAGAGCAACTGTAGCAAGAAGAACTAAATGATCATAGCAACTTAAATACATCAGTACAGTATGTAGGTGGTTGTGTATTTTGAACAGGGTGAATTCATAGTAGGTGATTAATATATTCTTGCTTGTGCAGCCAAAATGATTGTACTATAGCGCGTTAACTGGAGCCTTTATCATAAATGTATTTTTCACAGTACATATTAAATGACTAATTGCACACTTAGTTTGACACATACTGAAAGCATCTTTTTACAGTTTAAAATATTCTTAAAATGTTATAATCAAATATTTTCAATGTGGAGACTGGTAAATGAGGCTGTGCTCTGTTTAAAAGTCATATAGCTGTCACAAAATGCTATATAAGCACCACTTCATTAAAGTGCTGGAAATTTCTGTTTCAAAAAGACACTTTTCAAAGATTAATGTGTGACTAGAACCATTGAGCTGAAACTCAACTAAAGCCATTTCCAGACATTTTTAAATATCATCAAACAGTTTTTTTATGTAGACTGATTAATTTTGTCGTTCAATCAAACATTCTCTTCTCTGAATGCTAATGGCAGCGTCTTAAGTGTTCCTTTCAACCTAATAGTTAAAAACATCAAAAACTGTAGACTTGATAAAACCATCAAAAATTACTGGTGTATACAGTATTACTACCCATTGCCTTCAAAGCAGCATCAATTCTTCTAGGTACACTTGCACAAAGTCAGGGATTGTGTAGGATTATAGTCAGCTGTATGATTAACCAATTATAACGAGCAGGTGCTAATGATCAGCAGGATCATCTGTGGTTAGTTCTCTCAAGATGTTTGGAAAAACCTATCAGCCGAGTTCCAGCCATGTGCATTTGAACCTAGAAGAATTGATGCTGGTTCAATCACTGTGTTTTGTTCAATTATGACAATGAATGTTTAACACTTCCATTTTTAAAAGCATTCTTTGTTTACAGCATTTTTTCTACACTTGCCTAATACCTTTGCACAGTACTGTCCATATTTCTAAAATGCTAAAAATGTGTCAACACATTTACAACTACAGTAGGAGTCTAACTAGCTAACTAGCCTAACCTAGCAATATCACATCATTAAAGAGTTACCTAATAATTCTTTAACATTGAATTTGTGGCATATGTTCTGTTAATTCTAGAAATATTAATAGGGGTCTCATTCATAACCAGTGTATACAGTATAAGCACATCTTTGATGTTGTTTGATCTTATTTCTTTTTCTTGGCCTGAAATGCCCTTTGTCATGTTGTAAGACTTCAGGCTTCAACATTAGCTCAACACCACAGCAACAAAGACTCTCCTATATTAATTTAGAAAATAGTTAACTCATCATGTTTTCACCCCTGTAATACTCATTGGATGGTGCCATCAGCACCACTCAAATAATAAAGCATTAGAATGAAGCAAATATGTGCCACTAAACCTCTGTATTATGTGTTTAAAGAAAACGTCTGGCCAATGGGACATTGATGTGCTAAACCAAGAATTGTGATAAATAAACAGCATGAACTGAGTTATGACAAATAAAAATAAAAATAGCCTAGGTTTATTACTGGCCCAGACAGAGACCATCTAATGCATTGGAGATGCAGAGAGGCAAATGTAAAAGCCACATAAATAAACATCTTATTTGTTCCTGTGTTTTCTTGCCTTTGAAGTGGTGAAGGGAGAAAGTACGAAGAAAAAACTTGGTAATGGAGTTGGGTTGTCTGTAGCTGACCAGAGAAACTGCATGTTCAGGGAGATGTCAGATCATGGACAATAGCTTTAGGTTGCTTGTTTGTACGCTTGTTTCAAGGGTGGGTTGAGACATTCGTGCTGTACTGAGACAAAATTGGGGACTATTAAAATTGCTGTGCTGCCTTTGATTCAGAAGCTTTGCAATTAACACAATGTACTAAAAAATCTGAGAAATGTCTGAGCTTCAAACCTACATAACCACTTGAACATTCATTATTGTCTTTTGTGACATTTTAATGGATTTGGTTGAGGGAAGATATTGCACTGACCATTGTGTTGACTCAGCCTTTAAAATCACCCATTGTCAGAGGCTGAAGCATTTAATTTTGCTGTTCTTCCAAAATAAAAGTATAGCTTGCATCCAGTATATACAGACTACCGAATATTCATGTTGGATCATCTTCAATTTAAATTGGCCGATACTCATAGAGCTACCAGGCTACCATACTCCCACATTTTGTCAGAATGTTATAAAAAGTTGCTGTTGCGTGTTACACTTTACCTGACTTTATTACAAATAATGCTGTTATATACTAGTGCTACATCATGGAAAAATCACAAGATGATTGACAAGGAGGTGGCTACTACTGGCTGACAGACCGTCAGAATCCCCCCGACTTAAAATCAATCAAACCTGTAACATGTAGAAACAAAAAACAGGATACAGACTGACAGAAAGCAACAAGAGTAACATGGTCAAGGTTACAGTTATGGTTAAGCAACATAACAGGTACTGTATGAAGAAGGACTGACTGACTAAAAAAATTAAATACAAACTAAATATCACTGCAATGCAGGGGAAAACTATATTTAGCCAACAGAATATCAGGACACTATATAGAAATAAACAGGAATATAAATATAGCTAACTAGGGAGCAGAGACGCAGGACGAACATACTAAAACAGGAACCAATGAACAGCTTGACAACACAGGACCAACAGACTGGCAGTAACTGACAGAACCAGCAAAACCTCATAAGACTTCACATCAGTAACATAAATAACAGCATACTGTATATAACACCACTGTCAAAGAGTAACCGGAGAGAACAAGCCTTAAACACTACATATTGACACAAGTCATGAACAGGACACAGGGAGTTAAAACTAGGAAACAGATATCTCCCCAACGAAGAAGACTGAAAAACACAAAATGCTCCTCTGGCAGGCCGGAGGGCCGAACCGTCACACTGTGCCACAAACATTCTCAGCATCTTTAGATGTTTCAACAGCATCTTTAGACATTCTAACACCTTGTCTGACCGGTAGAATATTCACTTCAGTACAACTTCATCACCCATTATGATTTCAATTAAGAAAACTGTTTCACAGCTTCAGCAACTTCAGTTAAACTAAGAAAAATATTTCTGTTAAAAAGCTGTTCTATTGGATGCATTAATCTGGACAAGATGCAGGGGCAGATGTCATTCTGATCAGTCAACTGAGAAAATAATACATATTAAGAGGATGATTTTTTTTTTTTTTTTTTTTACAAGTAGTTAACAGGGGCGGCATGGCGGTGCAGTGGCTAGCGCTGTCGCCTCACAGCGAGAAGGTTGGATTCCCGGAGGCGGGTGCCTTTCTGCGTGGAGTATGCATGTTTTCCCCGTGTTCGCGTGAGTTCTCCGGTTTCCTCCCACAGTCCAAAAACATGCATTAGGTTGAGTGGCCTCTCTCTATTGCCCGTAGGTGTCAGTGCGTGTGCGCATGGTTGTTTGTCTATGTGTTTGTCTATGTGTTGCCCTTTGATGGGCTGGCGACCCGTCCAGTGTGTACTCTGCCTCTCGCCCATAGCCAGCTGGGATAGGCTCCAGCCCACCCCCACGACCCCGCGTGTGGGATTAAGCGGTATGGAAAACGGCATGGAAGATGGATGGACGGATGGATGAAGTTAACAGTCCAACAAAGATATAAGGGCCACAGGCACAGAAAAACCATTATATGGTATATAATATACTGTATGCTGTACTGCTGAGTATTTTAACGGTGGCCCGTAACATTTTGTTCCATGCATGGAACATTTTGTAGATTTAGGTGCGGGAGTCCTCCCACACCTAAATCATAGAAACAAATAACTGGTCTGGTCTTCTTAAGGTTGTAAGGCTGATTAATCTTGATGGTATTTTTTCTTTGGCTGTGCTTTGACATTTAGGAACTGATGATTGAAAGATGCATGTTTTGCCTTTACTAAGGAAGAAATATGGCAGCTGGAGGCTGTACCCAGTGGTTATCCCAAGTTGATGATGTTTTTTCTTGAGGCAGTATCGATAAAGACTGGGGGAGATTTGCTGACATTTGTAGAATCTGTTTTTGTGCCTTGGTCCATAATGTAAGTTGCTTTGTAAAGGTTTGACCTTTTGTCTGGTTGTCTCCATTGCTTTGCATCATTTCTATTTAAGTTCACATCACCTGCAGAATCTAAGATTTATCGCTGTGTTTACACAGCATCACATCTTATTTAGCTCTGCAAATAGAGAAAGATTGAATTGTATGTGATACAGTGTGACATTGCTCCAGCATGCACATTACCAGGACTCGCAAACTGTAACAGGTAAATTCAATTCAAACAGATTTAATTTTATTATTGACGCCTATGCTTTTCTACTGTGGAAGCAGTGGCTCAAGAAGTGGAGCTGTTGGCCACCAATCATAGGGTCGATGGTTTGATCACTGGTATCACCATCTATTTTTAACGTACCTTATATGTTTACCAAAACTAGAAAAAGACACTAAAGAAAGAGTAAGAGTAATTCACGAAAAGTGGCCAAGGGGCTCATACTAGATCAGGGGTCTAGGTTGAGTATGAGTAGAAGGCGCAAAATTATGATCTCGCCTAGGGCACCAACTTAGCCAGGGCCCGCCCTGGCTCTTGAGGACCAGGTTTGGGCACTGTACTAGATTACACCAAGTTAGGATGCATATTCCATTTACATCCATTAATGTCAGTCTGTATTTGAACTAAGAGCACTCATTCTTTGAACTCGCTTCACTCAACCGTCCTGCACTAAATTTAACACAAACTTTAGAAATCCTCCATTTTAAGTGTTTCGGGCCCCAGACACATGCACCATAATGTCTGTGTCTGCACAGAGGAGGATGAGGAGGAACAAGGGGCTCACTGAGAAACAAGGAAAGGGGAATAAATTAAATGCACATGCACACTAAATACAGTAATGCTAACGAATTGGACCTTGATGTCTCAATGTAGATCTGTAGATCGCCCACACGACCCATCTGAAAACTTGTGTTTTAAGCTCTTGTCTACAACGCTTTGTTTTAGGATTGTGTCGCAAGCGAAGTTGATCCTTTTGAGGAAGCGAATAGCTGTGACTCGCCGCTGGGGTCAAAAATCACGGTCACTGAATCCAATGTAACAGCAAAACTGGCTACCTCAACCATGTTTGATCCAAAATCTGACTCTCGTCGAACGGGAGGCTGTTGAAGTGGTTACACTTTGACTGGTGCAAGGTACGTCTAACTGGCAATTTCACATTTTATTTAATTTATTGATTATAATATGCAACTTGATTAGCGGCTGCTAACGCTAATAATAATGGATGCTAATATGCAGCCTGAATTAATACAACAGAATATTCCTAACACGACTATAGCTTATTTGGGTGCATAGCTCGATAAACTGATAGAAGCTCATTTGTACACGTTTTTTTTTTTTCTTATGCTGATGCTGGGTCAAAATAATTTCTTCATAATTTCTCAGCCGCATCTTATATTTTGCCGTATTTGTCTGTAATTAAGTGCTAATGTGGGAACATTAAATGTCTACCAATGGTCATGGTCTGACAGCAACTGTTGCTGTCAAGATATTGCATGTGTTTAATACTTTTATTATGTGACATGGTATTTGATATTAAAATTGAATGTGTATTCATTAGAGAACACATTTAATATACAGTTTATCAGACAAACTAAGCACAATTACACATGCGTGGAACAAATCAGTAAATCAGAATGTCATAAACAATTTTAGAACATTTTACGATTTACAGATTAATAACTGCATAACCTACCTGGGAACTCTGGTTTACAAACATAGCTTTGCTTCTAAATATATATTGACCTAATATATTTGTAATTGCTTTTAGTAAGGTGTATGATCTATCAAGTGATAATATATAACTAATAGAAATGTAGTTATTGTTTTTTACTTCATAAATGTGACAGTACTATGTCTGTGTGTATCTCAAGTTGTTGCAGGCATCTAGCCTAGAAGTCTTGTCAGCTGGTGCTGGGGACTTCTAGGGTGAAGAGTCCAAGTCATCCCATCTTCCCTGGTCTGGATCCGGGCAGTGTTTCTTGAGGGACAAGGCACCTATGTTGGACTTAGACCACCTGTGAAATAACAAAATTACTGTTTTTTCATTGCAATACCTGAATAAAAGTTGAAATATTATAAAACATTTGTTTTTTTTCCATCATAAAAGAAGAGTTCAGTGAAACAGCAATAGTCAAAGCCAACTTTATTGTCAACTAATGCACAAGCACTATAATGCTAGATAAGTTACCTTCCTGGTTCAATGTGCAGACCACAGAATAAATGGGGCAGTTTGTATAAACAAAAACAATGTCACATTTACAGCTAGCTGACTAGATAAGCAACACTTAGGAGAAGACAGCAACAACATAGATGTTAGACTTAGATAGAACCTGCCATAACCCAAATTCACAGGTCTACTTGGGCTACGACATACAGTACACATGACAGGCTCAGTAGTAATTAGAAACCCAGCTGACTCTCAACTTACTGTTGCAAACCCAAGTTGTATTGAACGTCATGTGGAGGGCTAGCACTAGCATCTACGCTGCGCTAGCCGCTATCATGGCGCTAGCAGCTAAAATGTGAGCTGAATGAATGACCTCAGTACCATAAATCACATGATTTGAACCGGACAAATGCTGGAGAGGCTTGGACTCATCCAAATTGCGTGGCAACACCTTGCAACACTATCTCTCTGTCGCTGTAGCTGTTAGCATCAACTGTTCTAGCCATTAGCATTCCTTACACAGGAGGGGAGCTAGATTATAAACAAAGAAACTTCTGGAGTACATAAATCAAATGAGTATCAAGCACGTACTCACGTTTGGGGATAATAAATAAATGAGACAATTATGTAAACTGACCATGAAATTATGAAATAATCACAAACATTTCCCAAAGTAAGCTCATTATTATGAAAATTTATTTTATAATGATTATTTTCATAATAATACAAATGATTACATCTGCCTTTTTATTTAATCCAGAAGTTTTTATTTTAAAAAAAATGCCCTTTTCCCCAGTACCATGTTTATTTCATAATGCCATTATACAGAATGACTTTGTCTGCCAATCAAGTCAAAAAGGGCGTAGGAAGTTATGCGATTGGCTACTCATTAACTCAGACATAAGCAACAGTACTTCAGGTATCGATTTAAGTCTGGTGGCGCAATAATCTCTGCTACCCACTAGATAGTAGTATACACCTTAAACAGTTTGTCGTTAAGGAGACCAGATGGTAATGCTACTGCTAATAAGGGTGTTCTGTAACAACTTACAACCATGTTAATTGGTGACCAGCTTCACACGTTAGCTGTCCTTGTTGATGCCTTGACAATGTTTTATTATCTTGTCTGTGCATGATCTACACAAATTGAGTTTTACAAAAAGTGACGCTGTTTGAACGCCACTCGTGTTGTAGTCAAAAGAAAATGAGGACCGATTAAGTCTGCACCTGAATTGCTGCATTCTGCTTTCAATAACAATTTGGCCAACGCAAAACCTTTGCGTTTTTTCTTTGGAGCCTGGATTAAGTTTAACAAGCATAATTTTAAAAGTATTCTGAAACACTTTCAATTCCGTTCCATTCATTTTAAATATATACTGCGTCTAAATATAGACTGTGTATATATATATATATATATATATATATATATATATATATATGTACACGCACAACCATTTCCTGTTTTTTGTGTCTGTGAGCATTTCTTTATAACATTAAACTATTTAGTTGCAAAGACAGGATGAAAATTGAAATGTCAAAGGGCAGCAAGAGGACACAGGTTATACAGAAAAGACGCATCGTAAACAATTTGTCTGTGACTGGACCGTCTACTTCAGCATCAGAGACATAGAATGTGAAAGCACCATTTATAAAAACGCTGCAGGTCTTCTTTAACGTTTCCCCATTAAACATAACACTCGATATATTAGATGTGGTTTTAATTGAATGTATTTGGCCAATGAAACAATGTCAGCCAGTATACTGTCCAGTCAAGAAAATCACAGCTTTACTGAAGGTCTGACATTTCTTTATTCCTTCATTGTCCTCAAACCAACGTTAGAGCTACATGGATAAACTAACATAGACTACACAACCCTAATAAAAAATATGTACTGTATCTAGTTAGCATAATCGATTAACGCAGTTTATGTAATTAAGCACAAAATACTGTAGCTCTGCGATGTCCATAACCTACATAATAACTGACTTTGTTACTGCAGTCAACTGGAGCTTTAACCAAAACAGTGTCACTAGTTTCCTTATTACTTTCTCTTCCCGTATACTGCTTTTACTGATCAAACCACTCGCTTTGGTGCATATCTTCCTCCGTGGTGCCTTTGTGGAAAACACCACTCTGCTTGACGGAATGTAATAAGGCCATAATAGGACTATTTAACACTACACACAGACACAAATACAATATGCATGGGAACTACACAACATTCTCAGACGTTACAGTCAGTATTTACAGCCCAGCAGTTTTCACATCTGCGCAACATAAAACTGGATTCAGATGAGTCACAGTTTGACACACACTAAGAGCAACCACTGCAGTTAGGAAGTGGTTCGCTAGACCCCATTCTCCTCTGAACCGTACTGGGTGACGCAGCAGATATGATGGCAATGTTCCTGATAGACATGTTAGACAGCACAAAAGTCCTTACTGCTGCATTTAAAATTTCAAGACGTGGACGGACAACAGAATGGTTCCTCATATTACACATGGACACAACGCTCAATTTATCACAAATGGTTGAAAATGGCGTCCTCAATGTGAACACATTAAAGAGCAAAAACATACAGAACATGTAAGAATATCACCTAATCAACTCAATACAGTATCTGCTGGTAAATGATATCTCTCTACTTAATCTGCTAAAGTAAGCAGGACTTCACTCATGTCCGCCATCTCTAACCACACAACCCCTCACAGGTGTCTAGGAAAACCAATCGATGGAAAGAGATCAGCCAATGGCTGTGCAGGTCCCACCCACTAGCACTGATTGACAGACAAAGTCATTCTGCTGTAAAACGGCATTATGAAATAAATACAGCACTGGGGAAAAAGGCATTATGTAATAAAAGCCGATTTTGGAAAACGACATTTTGAAATAAAAACTTCTGGATTTAAATAAAAAGGCAGCTGTAATAATTTGTATTATTATGAAAATGTAATTTTCATAATAATGAGCAGATTTTACAGCATAATGAAACCTATTTCATAATAATAAGGAAAATGTTTGTGATTATTAATTTTATGGGCAGTTTACAAAATTGTCTCTCATTTATTTATATAAGTATTTATTTCATAGTGTCCTATTAATTAATGCAATATTGAACACTTTGGAGTTCCATATTCTTCAACCTCAAGCCCAGTAATAAATATAGCCTAGTTTTCAAAGCAGTCAGAGGTGAAATGGAACAAGCATTTAGGCAGCGGTACTGGCATCGGCCCATTTACAATAAAATTAATCCATAAAGTTCTCCTTTTTTGCTCCGCTGGTAAAATGAAAAAGGCTGCGATGCTGGTTGGAACAACCAACAACGGAGCACTTTCTGTGCCCCAATGACCCCATGTCAGTTTGTATCACACTGAGTGACTGAAACGCAATGTTGCATGTAAATCTCGGTGTCCAGGGTTTGTCTGGGCAGGCCAGGGCTGGGTCTGTGAGTGGTCTAACGACCGTAGGCGTAGACAGTCTGGGAAATTTGAAACCGATCGTTTCTGAACCGCATTGGATAAAGTGACAAAATGTGAAATGAATAGGTAATGCACTTCTAACACACCAGGAGCATCTTAACATGGACTTTGCATGTGCAGGGACCTTTTAAAGGATCTAGAGTTTAATAAAAATGAAGGAGATGAGTGACTGCTACAGTATGGCATATGGCATGTGAAGACAGTTGACCAGACAGGAGCTCTCGATGCAATAACAGGATCTCATCTTGTTTTTGTGAGATGCCAGACACCTTCTATTTACATATCAAGAATAAGACTTTCATTCACCTTCTCTCTGCTCTATAACTTTTTCGTGCCATCGCACCATTATATTCTAACTCTTCTTTCCTCTTTTTATGTATACACCACTCTCTTTTTTCTCTCTATATATCTCTGTTATTCTATTTCTTTTTGTTACTCGGACAGCTAATTGGCACTCATGCATTAATGAATGCAGATTGATTGAGGGCTGACACAATTCACAGTCCTATTATTATGCTTTTATATTTATCGCTGGTAATTGCAAGAATGTGGTTGACTGAAGTGTGTGAGGTGGAGGGTGGCAGACATGCCTTATTATGGCCATACTGTACATCATTGTGTGTGTGTGTGTGTGTGTGTGTGTGTGTGTGTGTGTGTGTGTGTGTGTGTGTGTGTGTGTGTGTGTGTGCAAAATATAATGTATAATGTTGTTTCTATAAAGATCTATATAAAGGTCAGTCTGGCAGTTTTTCACTGTGTAATGAAATGCTTCCACATTAACATTTCAGACATTATGCTTTATGTCTGATTAGGATGCTACTTTAGTAGCAACTTATTTGATTTTAAAAAAGACTTTTGCACTAACCCTACTTGAACTGACTGGCTTTTGAGGCCCAAACTGCTTCTCCTCGCTCCAATTATAGAAAGCCTGATTAGTGGAATGATGCAGCGAACGATCTTTTGGATCTTATACTGTGCATAAAGTCTTTACTTGCCTCTCGCATGCCAAAAGCCAAATATCACACAAGTGGTTTGGCCTAGACTCTGTTCACAGCTCCATGACATTTTAACTGAGTCAACATGAAGCTTGTCTATAACCAAGATCATTGTGTGAAGCCAGAAAGCCATGATTTTAACTGATACATGCACAAGCCTGGCAGTAATAAAGACTAGAGGTCTGAAGGTCTAAAAGAAAGAGGCATAGTTTGTGTTGTGTGGTTTTGGACTGAAAATAGCTTTAGAAAATGATTAGGTGGCGATTAGGCCAAAAGCTGCCATTCACTAGAAAATAGGAACTTGCACTATGGGGTTAAGAGGCTTAAAAAGAAAACCCAGGTCTTTGGTAAGATGTCTCATTATTCAACACCCTCCTTGGTCCACCTGTACTAGGGGAGTGTAGAGCTCAGCTTCAATTGGGTAGAGGAGGACATATATTTTTAGACTGGCATCCTTTAAATCATGTTTGTCTGTTTGTTTGTTGTTGTCTGTTGAGAAATGCTTAAAACTGTTTTCTCTATAAACCCACCCTCCTCCTCCAGCGCTGAGTGTGTCATTACTGTTTTAATTGTGTATTTGTTTACTCTAGACACATCACACTGGTTGAACCCTGTCTCCTACAACTGACTCCAAAGCACAGTGTACTACGTAAATGCCTTCCCATGATATACTGACTGGCAGTGCTTGCATCAAAGCATTACTGGAGTATTAGCTGCTGTGGAGTCACAAGGATTCTGGTCATACAAAGTGATTGGGTGTCAGACTAGAAGAAATATAAACATATTATGTAAAGAAAATGTATAATATACAAATAACATGGATAATATTTAATCTGAAAGTTTAGTGTAAAAATGTGTTCAAATTTCACTCTCAGCCAAATATATAAGCTGAGTTTGTAAAATTAGATCCTATCTCAGTTTTCTACACAATGCTGCAAGTTAGTTGTATTTAAACATAATTTCTAGAGAGTGCGGTTGAATCTTGAGGGATGTCAGTTATTCATGATGGCTGCACACAAGGATAAGATCAAGGTTTCAAGTTTCTGTAATTGAAGACTCTAGAAAAGAGTCTATAATGTTTCCAAGAGTTTAGAATCAACTGTGATGCATACAAAGGCTGTGATTCAAAGAAGCTGTACAGATCATTGTAGGTATGTTGTAAACTGACACACTGGTATTTCTGGGTTCTCTCTTTAAAATATTAGCTTTGGTTTAATTGTGATATTGCTTAAATTTAAAGCTGCTAAAGTTTAAAACTTCCTGACTTTGGTGACTTTGGTGACCCTCTTCCATCTATGAACAGTGCTGTGGCCATTGTTTTAAAGACTTTTGAACAGTTGGCAGTTCTGGAAACTGCTGCAGGAGGATGAATACGAATCAGAAGAGGGAGTGTGACAATGTCAAACTCTGAATCAGAAGCTGAATAAACATGAATAGGAAGGAGACATTTATTTCCCTGTAGCACGACGTGTGTTCAACAAGATGTACAGTAAGTTCAGGTCAAGCAGCCAAACGGTCCTGTCTCATGTCACACGGAGTGCTGCCTTGACAGTACTGTAGCACACTGGGATCCCCTGAAGGCTGTCACAGCCCAATGTTAGCCTGAGTGGTTAAAGTAGTTTGTGCTAATATTGTATTTTAAACAGACTTTGCTAAAAGATCCCAGTTATATTACAATAAACTATTACACAAAATTAAGTTTGGTAAAGTAAATTAAAATAGTAGGTCCATTTATTCAATAAATATCTAGATACAGTAAACAGTATAATGTGATAGGACTGTATACTGTAATATGTTGTGGCCTTAACTAACAATGTTCAGTGTTTGCTGTGACCTGAACACACACACACACACACACACACACACACACACACACACACACACACACACACACACACACACGCATCCTTGTACTGTACTTCCATGGAAGTGAGGACCTCCATTGACATAAGGCCTTCCTTAGCCCCTTACGCTGACCATCACAACTGAAGGCAGACTTCTAACCCTAATCACATCTTAACCCTCGAACAGGCCTTCAAAGAAGTGAGGACCAACCAAAATGTCCTCACTTTGGTAGGAAAATCATTTTTTTGATTCTCACTTCAATGCAAGTAAACACACACATACACAGACACACACACACCCTGGTTGCTGTGTTCAGTTTGCTATTAAGAGAAGTGCAGGGCCAAGAGAGCTCTTGACTCTGACAGGCTCTCCATCTCCTGCCCACACACACACACACACACACACACACACACACACACACACACACACACACACACTCTCTCTCTCTCTCTCTCTCTCTCTCTCTCTCTCTCTCTCTCTCTCTCTCTCTCTCTCTCTCTCTCTCTCTCTCCCTGACCAAGTGAAATGAGGTGGGTAAGTGTATAATTATGGGACGTTTATGACAGTTTTGTATTAGTTAGCAGCAGTCAGAAATATTTAGGGCTCTGGCGTGACACTGTGTAATAAATTCACCTGATGTTTGGATGTTTATCAAATGTAAAATGTGTTTTCTTTCTTCTCACTTTCTAACTAACATTTAAGATGGTGTAAAGAATAAATGCCATCATCATGGCTTTAAAAAAAGACAGTGAGTAGAATAAAACTGCATGCTTTTTGTTGAAAAGGGAGTACAGATAGTGGATATCAAGTTAATACTGTAGCAATAAAATCAGAGAGGCCACACTCAGATGGTTTGGACATGTGCAGAGGAGGGGTTGTAAATGTATTGGTAGAAGGATGTTGGAGATGGAGCTGCGAGAGTAGAAGATACCATAGTGAGATGGAAAAGATGATTCACTGTGGAGACCCCTGTGGGTAGAGTCAAAAGTAGAAGACGAAGAAGGATATTGAGTAAATACTGTGTGAGAGAGTCTAGTCATACAGCATGTGTAGAAAGTGTGCGTGTGTGTGTGTGCGTGGCCGTGTGTGTGTACAACTGTCTCTCTGAATGTGAAAGAACAATTGAATCACATGCTGACAATCGAATAAAAGATGTTTTATAATATGTGTTTGTAGATATATTTCTGAAACATGTCAGGAAAATGACATCTTGCCTAAAAGTATGGCTGTCCCGTGAATGTACATGACAGCGTATGCTTCATCTCCATGTCTGTGTGACAATGCTCTTCCCCCTCAGCATCCTCATCCTCCTTTTCTTTATGTAAACTGTTTGTATCTTCACCATCTCCAGGTGAGCCTGATGCACAATGGCTGGCCAGTGATTTCGGCGTTTGCAGGCGACCAGGATGTGACGCGTGAGGCAGCCAGCAATGGCGTCCTGATCCAGATGGAGAAGGGGGACCGGGCTTACCTCAAACTGGAGAGAGGAAACCTAATGGGAGGATGGAAGTACTCCACCTTCTCTGGCTTCCTAGTGTTCCCCATGTAGAGGAAGAGAAAGGAATGTGCAGGGAGTGGAAACGAAGGAGGAGAAGCTTGTAGGTGATGGCAAATCAAGACGAGGGTGGATGGAGGAAGGAAAGGGGCGTGCTAAAAACAAGAGGACATGAGAAGACAAGAGTGACTATGACAGGGAGGAGGGATGAGGTGGGTTAGAGAGAAATAGAACGGTTGCACGGGGGTTGAATGCAGGAATGATGGAACCAGTGCACAAAGGCATAAAGCTACCTTCTTCACTTCTTCTCCTCCTTTCATCCATCCTTTCATTCATACAATTCCTGTTTTCTCTGTGGCTTGACTGCAGCTTTGGACAGCCCAAACTTTTTTATTCTATGCTGAAAGATGCAACTGATTATTTGTTTGTTGAGCCTGAGTGTACCCATCTATCTTCCTCCACATCGCCATTCAATTAATTCCTCCATCTCCATCAATGAGCTTTAAAGAATGTTTCTTGAAGAACAGCTTGTACTGTGGCCATATATGTAGTCCATTCTTTTAATTTTTTCATCACCCTTCACATAAATTGCACTGATTTTGTATCATCCCCAAAGCCTAGAAAGTGTAAACTGATCACAGAATGAGGAGCTACAGTATATGATCACATCGACATTACCTGAAAAGAGGAGTTTCTCATTCAGACACATCTCCTCTCTTGCTCTAAAGATTTCTACTAATCTCTTTTATTTTGCACACAGCCTTGCCCTTCGCTCCTCCTTCCTGATCAGCTGTCTTAATAAGATGTGTTATGTATTTTACAGCTATAGTGTTTGACGGTGACTGGGTACTAGCTGTGCAAATGATAACCTATATAATATAATATTGTTTCAAATATTAATCACACAGTGGGTATTTAAATTTAAATTACCGATCTGCAGAGGCAAATGTTAAACTGAAACATAATGCTGATGAATTATTTTTGATCATCATTACATTTGCAAAAAAAAAAAAAAAAAAAAAAGGAACAGACACTAGACACTATATCTGCTTGTGCCATGAAAAGCTCATTCAAGTCCGTTATCAGGTTTGGGCCACTGTGTTTCCAGAAGATCCTGGTCTACAGAAAAGCTGTAGTTTATTTTTATTACCAATAAAGTGTTAAAGTGCCAAGTCCTCTCATTTATATGCTGTCACCATCCCTGATTTACACCCCACAACATAAATGATCTAATCGTACAGTGCAACAGTAAGGAACTGATAAACCAAGCCAGACTACAACAGAAATGCTGCTGGTCTGCTGTTATTGGAGCAGGAAGTTCACAAAAGCTTTGTAGCCTCCTGTCATGAGGTCTGTATTTAACTCTATTTTGACTGCAAGTCACATAACGACACAGAAAGCGATTGAATATTTTGTTCCCTCAGAGTCTGTCTTATCTCTCTGGCAGCCAAACACACACATCCATCGACCTCCATCCTGTCCAGCCATGCTTCATCCATTCCTTCATCTTCCATCCATTTGTCAGTCTGTCCCTCACCATCACTGATGCTGTTAACCCCCCCTTCTCGCCAGGATCCTCTTCTCTCTTTGACTATGCTGTTTACCCAGAAGTGCAGATTTCTCCCTGTTTTCTCTGTTTGTATACATCTTTTAACCCCCCCCAACACACACACACCCTCCATATCCCTCTCCTCCTTCATGTCTGTTCTTTCTCTGCTGCTGTACTTGTTTGCCTCCCAGCACGGATTCTTCCCGGCTTCTCTTCAATGTTGGACTTTGGACACTGAAACCAACTTACAACCGCAAACTCTCTCTCTCTCTCTCTCCCCCTCTCTCTCTCTCTCTCTCTCTCTCTCTCTCCATATTCTTCTGGTATTATGATGATAATAATGATAATATTAATACTGAAAACTGAATCTGGGTGATGACTAACTATAATATCTGTATTTCCGTACATCAATGTTATATAAATTAAAAATATTCAAGGAGAAACTTACTAGTGATTGTGTGTGGAAACCTGAGGCTGCAGTTCTGCTTTTCTGATTAAAACATGCTTCTTGCTTTTTGTTTTGGGTCGAACCAAGTTGTAACTAAAAAGCTAAGACTTCTACTAACAATATGAACCTACAGCATTATTATTATTATTATTATCTTGACTGTAAAATGTGTTAATATTATATTTAGACTATGAAAATATTATTTACTTTCTTATTTATGGCATTTGCTTTGATTAAATCAATAAAATTGAAATTGGACTTTTATTTTACTACTTGACTACTTGAAGCCTGGCCTGGCGCTTTATTTTGTTGACGCTGGCAGAACTTCTGAAAGCTCGGCCCCAGGTGTGTTGAAGTGGTGGGTGGTGTCTGTCTTGTTATTGTCTCTTTCTTCATACATCTGTCAGTGTTTTCACAGTCACTTCTGCTCTGCTTTGTTTTATTTTTTTTTTTACCTCACTTTCTGTCTTGCTTTTCTAATGGTTGATATTTTTACTGCTCGCCATACATTTCATTTAGTTTTCACTTTTGTTTTTCTATTTATCCCTAGCTGTTTAATTTTCCTCCTCTCAACATAACTCATTGCCTTCCGTTACTGTGGATGCGTGACTCTCTCTCTCTCCCTCTTTCTCCACTCCGTTGGTTTTTAAGGTTTTGTGGTTCGTTTCTCTCCAGACTCTAATGAGCTCCAGGGGGAAAATTAGTGGTGGAATAACAAGCAAATACCAACATCATCTTCCTTTTCCCTCCAGATCCCTCTTTCTTTCATTTACCTTCTTCCTTCTGCAATTTTCCTTTTTCTCCTTCCTCTGACTGTATTCCTTTTCATTATAATTTGTCTTTCTCCACTTTTTCATTTCATTTTTTCTGTTGCCTTTTTTTAATTGCTCCCCTTCTGCAGTCTCATCTCACTGACATTACCTTTCTTCTATTTAACTTTTTTTCTTTTGTCACATTGTTCTTTTTGAATTGATTGATTTATTTAATATGAAACTCACATGCATTAGATAAACCGATGTAATGCTTGAGTGCGTTAGCACGTGCGCTAATTTTCAACACCAGTCCAGTACTTTTTACTGTATTTCTATTTCTCTATTACCTTTGAGATTATATATTAGTCCATATATAATTCCATGCTTCAACTCTTAGTTACTCAGCACTCTTCTCTTGTCTTTGTGGGGATGTCTGGGCTTCTGTCATAGATTTCTCTTTAACCATGTCTTTATTTTTGGTTTCATCCTAACCCTATTTCAGAATCAATAAACTTCCTAATTTCCTAAAAGTATACATAGGACTTACAGTACAGCTGAATTGACGTCAGAGGAAGAGTCCAGGTTAAAAAGGTAGAATATTTTAAACAAGCCATGTAAAAAACTGTGGGACTGAAAATACGGAATAATTTTGTCTGCAGCTGAGACCCACCTGTGTCATAGTGAAGACAGTTTAATTACTGTACTTTTTTATAAACCTCTGTTGTACTGTAGATGTACTATGATATGGTTAATTTGATCGATTACATAAGTACTTTTAAAGTAATAATTTTTTGTGTAGAACAGCAGCACAGTGAAAGACCTACCCAGCAGGCACTGATGGTTGAAGGACCATTGGCTTATGTTTTGATTTTGAAAGGTAAATCAACGTTGATGAGGCCAAGTTATTTCAATGTTGTATTAGGGTCTTTGGAGAGTGTTATTTCAGCATTGAATTACAGTGTTTTGGCAATGCAAAGTCGAATAACAGTCTTGCATCAACGTTGAATTCTGGTCATTCATCGGCGTTACAATTATGTTGATTAGTAGTTCTTATCAACGTTACATTCATATCTATTCATGGTCTATCGTCAACGTTACATTTACCTTGAATTAACTGTTGATTTTGAAGGATCAATCAACGTTGAAATTGTACTTTCAACACTGATTCATCTATACATAGTTTGCTGTACATTATTGTAATTTTACATTCAGCTGTGTTATAGGTAATTTCCTATTGGATCAACATGTCAATTGTGACTGAATCAGTGATTTCCTGTGTTTTCAATGTAATTATAATTTGTGTTATATTGCAATGCTCTTTTACCTATACAGCATATAAAATACCTCTTCAAATAATTATCCAAATTAACAAAAAAACAATAAAGTAATAACAGAAACCTCTTAGACATCAAGGTGGGAAACAATTGATGCATTAAAGATCCATTTATTTTTAAAAACAAAAGCCTTTACAATGTGGTTGGTACCAAGCTAATACCAAACTACTAAACAAATTACAGCCATTACAAACCAAATTAAACAGGACTGATTGACAGTTGGAAAACAAGTATAACAAAAATGGTTATAGATGGTTAAAGATGACAGTCACATCTTTTTTCTTCTACTGTCACCCAACATCTCTGGTGCAAGTGCCCATTCTCTTCCAAACATTCAAGGATGTTGTAGCATTGCAGTAGATTGTGATGACAGCATCTGAGTATAAAAAACAAGTCAGATTAATGTCAATTGTCAATGCAGATGATTGATTTGAAATGTACACCTTTTTAACAACAATGAATAATTTGTCTGTAGTGGACAAGTTCAAACAACAGAAACTTGTAACCTGAAAATTTGAAACCTTGATAGAGCCCTTGCAAGTAATACTGCATTTTGCTTCTGCCATATTTTTAGGTAGGCCATCTATGACACAGACAGAAAGTAAGCACAAGTGTATTTACATTTACACAGACACCCACCCACTAAGGGAGGATAAAAGGCACTAAATGAACAGGGTGGGAATCTCAAAGGAAGAGAAGAAGAAGTGCATTTCTTGTGCTCAAGTGAAAAACAAATTGTGCTCAAATAGTGCTGCCACTGCCCTCTACATATTTGCTACTTAGCCAACTTTTGGCTGCATTGTGTCATAATCCATTTAAGAATAAGAAAAGAAAATGAAAACCCAGGGGTGTCCACCTCCAGTCCTCAAGTGCTAGTTTTCCCCACCCTCCCCCACTGATTACCTTGATCAGGTGTGTCAGTTAGCTACTGATTGACTGAAAACACCTGGTCAAGATAATCAGTATTGTACATTAACAATCAGTACAAACACAACTTGTAAGATGATTTGATGACTGGTTTAAATCTGCAAATATTCATGTTCATAATAAATTGCCCAAAAATAAGAATAATTCCAAACCATTAAAAAATGCACACAAAACAATTGTAGTAGAAATGTCATCATACAAGGGGTAGGATGACTGCTGGTAAACAACCAGGTATCTGTAAGAGTCCACTCTGGATCGCTCCATCTGGACATTGTCTCCATTTATTTGGTTTCTGTTGTCTTGTAGGTGGTCATGACAGCAACAAAAACAACTGAAATTATTTCAACCATATTTCAACGTTAATTTCTTAGTATTTCTTTTTACGTTTTTAAATGTGTTTTACATTTGTGTACAAGTGTACAAGTGCCATATTTCAACGTTGAAGGTCAGTTGTGCGCCTGCTGTGATAATGTCATCATGTTTAATTTAATGTTGTCTGTCATACCATGAAGTAGAGATACTGTAATTGTAGAACCTATAATAATCTTTTAAACATTGATACAATAATAAGTAATGTCTGTCCTACCAAAATGAATTCATTCTCTTTCTCTATTCATACAACATTTCATTTGATATATCTCCCTTTAAACAGTATTTTTTACCATGTGTTATTCCTTATTCATAAAGCTGGTCGAACAGGATGCAGATGATACAGTTTACTAATCAGAGACTGATAGAACTGTGCACTTAGAATGGTAGTAAATGCCTGTGAGTGTGTTAATTTACGCATGTCTGCACCTCACAGCAGGGCTCGTCCAGGACCTTGTCCTCCAGCAGTAACTTGATTGTGGCAGAGCAAGAGAAACATAATTGTCTGCAGCAGGTCATCGAATAGCAAAGGCTGTAGGTGTGTGTGTGTGTGCGTGCGTGTGTGCGTATGTGTGTGGGGGGTCCCTCTATATTCCACTTTCCTCCCCTTTGTTCTTTTGCTCCCCTCCTTTATGGGTTCTCTTCTCTCCTCTCAATGTCAGGGCAGAGCTGACAGGTCAGTCTGATGCAGCATTATATGCTATGGAAATGTGCACACACTTACAGCACACGCTCCCACTTACTGCTGCCATACACATTTTTGCCACGGCGCCCTCTCACTCTGGCCAGATGGGCATAAAGGCAGATGAACATATGACACAAGTTACTGAAAAAAGTAGCAGACCAACATTTTTTCCTCAATGACAAGGAACCTTTGACTTTTAGCCCAGCTCCTCGAGACAGCTTCACAACTATCCATGGTAGCTTGATCTCTTGTCAGATCACGTGGCTCCATGTCCCCACAGCATCCCCTTGGTCTCATTCACTGCCACTCATTTAGAGTGACACAGACAAGGGAGCAAAATATTACTCTGCAGGTCAGGGCAACAACCTTGTAAAAGAATAGCCATGTCCATACATAGGTGCAGAAAAAAGACCAACCCAAAACCCCAGGAAGTGGAAGTCTTTTGTATTCCAAACTAATAATATATCTATACATACAATACAATCATTATCATATACAATCATTTAGAAAAAGGATGCATTTTACTTTTTTTCAAGTATCAAGTATTTTCATATTTGCGACTTAGGAAAGTCAATTCTTGATACAGAACAAAGTTTATACCATTATGCATAGAAAGGTACTGAACTATTTAGGATGATTTCTTGCTGCCACTGTGTGGGACATATTGTTTAAACCTACAGTAGTCAGGATATACTGTAGACACTTTACGTAGTAAGTAACAATTTAGCACAAAACAAATCCATTTATTGATGAGAACCTGATGGTAGCATGGCTGGCATTCTTCAGCAGTGCAAGACTGGAGGTCCAACATCTAGACATGAACTAAAAGATTTGGAGTTTTCTCTGCAGAATTGTTGATTCAGGTACATGTTGAGTGTTTAACATGACTTAACACACTACAGAATGTCACTAATATGTACTGTGGCTAATTCATGGCATTTGATGTCCCTGCTAAAATATGACTATAAGGTTCAAAGTGAATACATTGATAGAGTCTACCCGCTAACCCTTCGTCCTAAAGAGAAGACAAATGTGACATGTTGGAAGAAATTGCAGAGTCCGACTGTGTTGATTTTGTGTTATGAGCTGAGGTGATGGGGGACAGCAGGTCCAAGAGTCCACAACAGAGTTATATGACACAGAGAGAAGGAAAAAACATAAACTGACAGCTGTGAGCACATAGCTACAACCTCCAGAAACTCAAAGGTTTCAAGTTGGGCTTTAATGACACAAACACTCCCTGACCTATATTCCCAGCAGGGGGGGACCATGCTTGGCCAGGTGCTGCTGGCAGACTGGAACCAGTGCCACATGCAGTGGACTTCTGTACAATTATTCCTAACACAACATGTGGGCTAATCAACAGTTAACATTTCTATTATAATTTTCAGCAACACCATAAAAGCCAAAAATGTGCAAATGACTTTCTGTTTACTGGAAAGCACATGGTGAACTCTGGCACCATCAGAACGTGTGAAAGCAAGTGTGTGCATACGAACGCTGACAACTCTGTGAAACACACTTTCTTCTTTTGATTTAGCAGCAAGTTACAGACTAGACATATTTGAAACTTACAGATCACTGATGGACTAAATAGATAACAGTTTACTGTTATTCAAAACTCACTCAGATTTAATTACTATCTCAGAGTCAACACTGAATCTAATAATCTAAAAAACACTGTTTTTGACGATATGAATTATAGAATATGTGAAATTAAATTTGTTTCTAAAACTGCAAAACGTCATTCAACCTTGTTAGTGTCACGGAACGGCAGATGAACGGACCCACATGCACAGCGACGAGACGTGAGGCGAGGCGATGCGATAAAGTGGTATTTAATTCCAGAACTCAGGTCACAACGGTCCGGGATCATACACAGGTGACAGTAGGTAATCCAGACAGACGTGGCAGGCAGGGATAAGGCAGGCTCAGAGTCAACGAACCCCGGGCGCGACCCCCTCCTGGAGGTCCGCCGGAACTGCGACGGGCGCGACCCCCTCCTGGAGGTCCGCCGGGACTGCGACGGGCGCGACCCCCTCCTGGAGGTGCGCGGGGGCTGCAGCTGGCGCGACCTCCTCCTGGAGGTGCGCGGGGACTGCAGCTGGCGCGACCTCCTCCTGGAGGTGCGCGGGGACTGCAGCTGGCGCGACCTCCTCCTGGAGGTCCGCCGGGACTGCGACGGGCGCGACCTCCTCCTGGAGGTCCGCCGGGACTGCGGCGGGCGCGACCCCCTCCTGGAGGTCCGCCGGGACTGCGACGGGCGCGACCCCCTCCTGGAGGTCCGCCGGGACTGCGGCGGGCGCGACCCCCTCCTGGAGGTCCGCGGGGACTGCGGCGGGCGCGACCCCCTCCTGGAGGTGCGCGGGGACTGCGGCTGGCGCGACCCCCTCCTGGAGGTGCGCGGGGGCTGCGGCTGGCGCGACCTCCTCCTGGAGGTGCGCGGGGACTGCAGCTGGCGCGACCTCCTCCTGGAGGTGCGCGGGGACTGCAGCTGGCGCGACCTCCTCCTGGAGGTGCGCGGGAACTGCAGCTGGCGCGACCTCCTCCTGGAGGTGCGCGGGGACTGCAGCTGGCGCGACCTCCTCCTGGAGGTGCGCGGGAACTGCAGCTGGCGCGACCTCCTCCTGGAGGTGCGCGGGAACTGCAGCTGGCGCGACCTCCTCCTGGAGGTGCGCGGGAACTGCAGCTGGCGCCGCCTCCTCCTGGAGGCCGGCGGGCGCTGCGGCTCCGAGGGTGACAGGGACAGGAACAGGGACTGGAACGGCCGCAACATGGCCGACAGGGACTGGAACGGCCGCAACATGGCCGACAGGGACTGGAACGGCCGCAACATGGCCGACAGGGACTGGAACGGCCGCAACATGGCCGACAGGGACTGGAACGGCCGCAACATGGCCGACAGGGACTGGAACGGCATCTACTTGGCCGACAGGGACTGGAACGGCATCTACTCTGGAGCTGGCATGGCTACTTGCCGCTGCCGAGCTCGACGGAGCCGACGTCGGGCCTGATCGGGTGTGCATAGCACCTGTACGACAGGTGGTGCCCTCTGGTTGGGACACGACCTGCGCGTGACTGGACTGAACTGGAACCTGGACAGGAGCGTGACTGGACTGAACTGGAACCTGGACAGGAGCGTGACTGGACTGAACTGGAACCTGGACAGGAACGTGACTCGACTGAACTGGAACCTGGACAGGAACGTGACTCGACTGAACTGGAACCTGGACAGGAACGTGACTCGACTGAACTGGAACCTGGACAGGAACGTGACTCGACTGAACTGGAACCTGGACAGGAACGTGACTCGACTGAACTGGAACCTGGACAGGAACGTGACTCGACTGAACTGGAGACTGGACAGGAACGTGACTCGGCTGGACTGGAGACTGGACAGCTCGCGGCTGGACTGGAGACTGGACAGCTCGCGGCTGGACTGGAGACTGGACAGCTCGCGGCTGGACTGGAGACTGGACAGCTCGCGGCTGGACTGGAGACTGAACTGGGCTCGACTGGACTGGAGACTGAACTGGGCTCGGCTGGACTGGAGACTGAACTGGGCTCGGCTGGACTGGAGACTGAACTGGGCTCGGCTGGACTGGAGACTGAACTGGGCTCGACTGGACTGGAGACTGAACTGGGCTCGACTGGGCTGGGACCTGAACTGGGCTCGACTGGGCTGGGACCGGAACTGGGCTCGGCTGGACTGGAGACTGAACTGAGCATGGCTGAGCTGGGGCTGGAAACTGAGCATGGCTTGACTGACCTGACTGAGAGGTGGGACATGAAGCGGCTGCTGGCTGCAGGCCCGGGAGTTGCAGGACCTCACGCAGGACAGGTTCCCTCAGGACGAGAGCGGCTGCTTCCTCGAACAATTGTTCTCTCGTGCCCTGGTCTGCTGCCGAATCGGCGGTGTTCAAGAGATGGGCAAAGAGAAACGCAACTGGAGGAGAGCAGAGGAGGTGGACCCGTCGGGCGACGCTAGCGGGGATGCCTGCAATCGACACAACACAGTCAGTGGGAGAACCGAGGGGAACCCCCGCGGGAGGGGAGAGCTGCTCGGGCACTGCGACCGAGATCTCTGGGCCCTGAACCTCAGGCCCGTGCCCTCGCCGACGTCGTCTGGGGCGCCTGCGGCTGACCGTCGTCTGAGGCGCTGAGAGCGGCAGGGGCTGGGTCTCTGTAGCGGGGTCCGTGTGGTGAACCGAACCGGCGGCGTCTGGAACTTGGGTTGTAGCCGCAGGCGCGGCGACAGGAATGGGAACCGCCGACGCGGCGACAGGAACGGGAACCGCCGGAGCGGCGACAGGAACGGAAACCGCCGGAGCGGCGACAGGAACGGAAACCGCCGGAGCGGCGACAGGAACGGAAACCGCCGGAGCGGCGACAGGAACGGAAACCGCCGGAGCGGCGTCAGGAACGGGAACCGCCGGAGCGGCGACGGAGGCGCGGCCAGGCGATGCGCGCCGTGCGCGTGTCAGGTTTCTCCGCATTAGCCGGAGTCTATCGAAAAACGCCTGCACTCCGGGGTACTCACGCCACCAGTATTCATCCTCCAGGATCTCGATGGCTAATTTGACTGCTCGGAGCTGGGCCGTAAGGCTGGGCGCTTCCGTGTATTCCCTGGCCAGCCTCTCGAGATCCCCGCGGAAGTCCTCCGGTAAGCCCGGTGGAATAAATTCCATCGCTCCGGTGCGGAGTTAGACGCGGAGCCGACGAACAGAGAAAAACGGGGGAAAAAACAAGGGACAAAAAAACTCGTAGCAGACCTGGGTGCAGGTTGGCGCTGGCTGGGTCCAAGTCTGGCCAGATCGTTCTGTCACGGAACGGCAGATGAACGGACCCACATGCACAGCGACGAGACGTGAGGCGAGGCGATGCGATAAAGTGGTATTTAATTCCAGAACTCAGGTCACAACGGTCCGGGATCATACACAGGTGACAGTAGGTAATCCAGACAGACGTGGCAGGCAGGGATAAGGCAGGCTCAGAGTCAACGAACAAACAGGATACACGGGTTACAGCGGGGCTAGGTCAGCGAACGGGACTATGACAGGAACACACAAAACACGGCCGGACAGGATCAACGAACTAGAACAACGGTAACACACAAACAACGATCTGGCAGAGAACTGATGTGACAGGTGGTGGTTAAATACACGGAGTAGATCACTGATACAAAACAGGTGAGTGTAATGAGGACCGGGAGTGAAGCGGGAACTGCTGTGGTGTGATGAGAAACGGAAGTGCTTACAAAATAAAACCGGAAACTGGGATCAAAAACAGAAGAGTCCTTTCAAACTAAAACCAAGAACGAAAACCTGACAGTTAGAGGCAAATTGTATTATACCATTGTTACATTATACAAATATTGAACAGCAAAATTCAAAATTCTTAAAAAAAAATCTTAAACCAAACTTAATTGCTAACAGATTTTCTTATGATGTAATAGAAACATCTACAGAATACATACATATACAGTATTAAATGTATCAGTAAAATGTTTTTCTTTTTCTCCCTTTTCATACAACACATTTGTTTGATGCTGTCATCCTGCACCGAGTACAACATTCACACTTTTGAGTCATCTACAGTTTTTATCGGTCGCTTTGATGCAGCCGTCCAATAAAAAAACACATTTTTTAACAGTTCACACACAGGTCTAAACATTGGCTCCAACACGCTTTGTTTGTAAAAGGCCCTAACCATGTCAAAACACTTGAGATATGCAGCAAAAACTAATTTTGCCTTCAAACAATACAACTTGCAACCAAGTATATGAACACGTCCAATCAGTCACAACACAGTGGACAGCAAAATACAAAACAATGATCTCAGTGTGAATCAGTGCATCACTGATTGTCATTGTAGTCTGTTGCTATTTGTTGTCTTCGTAGTTTATGTCAAATTTACCTTCATGCAAAAAATTGGATCCAGATGAAAAAATGCTTTGATGTACTCAATTCATGAAATTCATTTTTTTTTCAAACTCTGGCAGAAAACTGAAATATTGTAAATATTACAGAAAATCCATCCATCCATCCAGCTTTATCCGGGGCCAGGTCACGGGGGCAGCAGTCTAAGCAGAGAGTTCCAGACTTCCCTCTCCCCGGACACTTCCTCCAGCTCTTCCGGTGGGACCCCAAGACCAGGCCAGCCGAGAGACGTAGTCTCTCCAGCGAGTCCTAGGTCTTCCTCGGGGCCTCCTACCGGTGGGACATGCCCGGAACACCTCCCCAGGGAGGCGTCCAGGAGGCATCCGAACTAGATGCCCGAGCCACCTCAGCTGGCTCCTCTCGATGTGGAGGAGCAGCGACTCTACTCCGAGCTCCTCCCGGGTGACAGAGCTCCTCACCTTATCTCTAAGGGAGCGCCCAGCCACCCTGCGGAGGAAGCTCATTTCAGCTGCTTGTATCCGTGACCTTGCCCTTTCGGTCATGACCCAAAGCTCATGACCATAGGTGAGGGTAGGAACGTAGATTGACCGGTAAATTTAGAGCTTTGCCTTTCGGCTCAGCTCCCTCTTCACCACGACGGACCGATACACCGACCGCATTACTGCAGCCGCCGCACCGATCCGTCTGTCAAACTCACGCTCCCTCCTTCCCTCACTCGTGAACATGACCCCAAGATACTTAAACTCCTCCACTTGGGGCAGGAACTCTTCTCCAACCTGGAGAGAGCAAACCACCTTTTTCCGGTCGAGAACCATGGCCTCAGATTTGGAGGAACTGATTCTCATCCCAGCCGCTTCACACTCAGCTGCAAACCGCACCAGCGCACGCTGGAGGTCCTGGCCTGATGAAGCCAACAGGACAACATCATCTGCAAAAAGCAGAGATGCAATCCTGTGGTCCCCAAACCAGACCCCCTCCGGCCCCTGGCTGCGCCTAGAAATTCTGTCCATAAAAATAATGAACAGAACCGGTGACAAAGGGCAGCCCTGCCGAAGTCCAACATGCACCGGGAACAGGTCTGACTTATTGCTGGCAATGCGAACCAAGCTCCTGCTCCGGTTGTACAAGCACATGTAGACTGCTTGGGCAAACTCCCACAAACCCTCAAGCACCCTGCTGAGGGTATAAAGCCGGTCCACCGTTCCACGACCAGGGCGAAAACCACATTGTTCCTCCTGTATCCGAGGTTCGACTATCGGCCGAATCCTCCTCTCCAGTTCCCTGGCATAGACTTTCCCAGGGAGGCTGAGAAGTGTGATCCCCCTATAGTTGGAACACACTCTCCTGTCCCCCTTTTTGTAAAGAGGGACAACCACCCCGGTTGTCCAGTCCAGAGGAACTGTCCCCCTCCTCCACGCGATGTTGCAGAGGCGTGTCACCCAAGACAGCCCCACAACATCCAGAGACTTGAGGTACTCAGGACAGATCTCATCCACCCCCGCTGCTCTGCCACCGAGGAGCTTACTAACTACCTCGGTGACCTCAGCCTGGGTGATGGGCGAGTCCGCCTCTGAGTCCCCTGCCTCTGCTTCCTCAGCAGAAGGCATGTCGGAGGGGTTGAGGAGATCCTCAAAGTACTCCTTCCACCGTCCGATAACATCCCCAGTTGAGGTCAACAGCTCCCCACCTCCACTGAAAACAGAGTTGGTAAAGAACTGCTTCCCCCTCCTGAGGCGCCGGACGGTTTGCCAAAATCTCTTTGAGGCCGAGCGATAGTCCTCCTCCATGGCCTCCCCGAACTCCTCCCAGGCCCAAGTTTTTGCCTCCGCAACGGCACGGGCTGCAGCACGCTTGGCATGCCGGTACCCATCAGCTGCCTCAGGAGTCCTACAGGTCAACCATACCTGGTAGGACTCCTTCTTCAGCTTGATGGCGTCCCTTACCTCCGGCGTCCACCACCGGGTTCGGGGATTACCACCACGACAGGCACCGAAGACCCTGCGTCCAAAGCTCCGAACGGCCGCGTTGACAATGGAGACGGAGAACATGGTCCACTCGGACTCTATGTCTCCCACCTCCCTCGGAATCTGGTCGAAGCTCTCCCGGAGGTGTGAGTTAAAGGTCCGTCTGACAGAGGGTTCAGCCAGGCGTTCCCAACAGACCCTCACAATACGTTTGGGCCTGCCAAGTCGTTCCAGCCTCCTTCCCTGCCAGCGGATCCTACTCACCACCAGGTGGTGATCAGTTGACAGCTCAGCCCCTCTCTTCACCCGAGTGTCCAAAACATATTGCCGAAGGTCAGGTGAAACGACTACAAAGTCTATCATCGACCTCCGGCCTAGGGTGTCTTGGTGCCATGTGCACCGATGGACACCCTTATGTTCGAACATGGTGTTAGTTATGGCCAAACTGTGCCTAGCACAGAAGTCCAATAACATAACACCATTCGGGTTCAGATCAGGGAGGCCGTTCCTCCCAATCACGCCTCTCCAGGTATCACTGTCGTTACCTACGTGGGCATTGAAATCTCCCAGAAGAACGATGGGGTCCCCAGTTGGAGCGCTTTCCAACACTCCCTCCAGAGACCCCAAGAAGGCCGGGTACGCCACACTGCCATTCCGTCCATAGGCACAAACAACAGTGAGTGACCTATCCCCCACCCAAAGGCGCAGGGAAACGACCCTCTCGTCTACTGGGGAAAACTCCAACACATGGCGGCTGAGCTGGGGAGCTATGAGCAAACCCACACCAGCCCGTCGCCTCTCACTGTGGGCAACTCCAGAGTAGAAGACAGTCCAGCCCCTCTCAAGGAGTTGGATTCCAGATCCCAGGCTATGTGTGGAGGCGAGCCAGACTATTTCTAGCCATTACTGCTCAACTTCCTGCACAAGCTCAGGTTCCTTCCCCCCAAGTAAAGTAACATTCCATGTCCCGATAGCAACATTGGTTGACCAGAGATTGGGTCGCCGAGGCTCCTGCCTTCAACTCTGTCCAATCCACTATGCACTGGCCCCTACGGCTCCTCCTGCAGATGGTGGGTCCACCTGAGGACGGTCCCACATTGCCATGCGGGAATAGCCAGGTGCTCGCATGCGGGCGACGTCTCAGTCCTGGCCCATCGCCCAGGACCTGTTTACCAGGGGCAGTTAGCCCCCCACAACATACCTCCTGGGGTCATTCAGGCACACAAAATCCTCCACTAAGTTAAGGCGGCGGTTCACGGAGGAGCAGAAAATACATGTAAACTAAACTAAACTAAACTACTTCAGCTGTGCACCAAAATGATCTTCCAATATGTTTGACTGTATTTCAGAAAATCCATCTAAACTAAAGTATAGTCAAACTTATTAAAGGATGAGACAACCACTACTGATACTAAGTTTTTGCTTTAGACCTCCATCCATGCTGGTAAACAACAACACAGACCTGGTACCATTTTTAAGCCTAAAAGATGCTTATGTACATGCTCTAATCATGGTGCAATAGTGATGCACTTATTGTGTATCAGAATGTGTTTCTGTTTTCTATTCTATATTATTTAAATGTTTAAAATAAATAATGTCATTACTTTACATTTTGAGAAATAGTTTAGATGCAAATGCAATCTGTTAATGAGTATAATTTCAGTTTTAGCACATAGATTTCTCTATTTCATTGTCGGAAAAGTTCAGGTCTTTGGTCTCATGAGTCCAAAACAAAAATGTCAAGTTCTAACTGCAGTCAGACATAAAGGGAGGGGTTTTCCAGGAGACACCGTTAGTGAGAATTGAGGGTATCTATAAGAGGTATAACTATTAGAGCATTTACAGCTACGTACAAGTACAGTACATCAGTTTGAAGGATCATTGTTTGTTTTCCCACAGGACCAGACAATAAGGAAGCAGTTACGAAAACTTGTCACCTCTGGGAAAACTATTAACTCACTAAGCTATAACATAAAAAAAACACAACACTTAAACAAGATGCTGCATCCAAACCTTGGAGTGGCAGCCTATCTATTAAATTAGATTAGATAAATGAATTGACTTATTATCAATGGATGTTACAGTACTGTACATTATGAGAGCAGAGCAGAGGAGGAGACTGAAGAGGAGAGGAGACCATTGACCTTTGACATCACCTTTTATAGTTCTTCACACACACATAAGCAAATTCACACTCTAGTATGCTTACAAGGTGCTCTTTTTTCACAATTCTTCATCCAGAAAAAACCCACAACAAAACCCTCCTTCGCACAGTCCCTCAAAACTGAAGAACAAGCAGGTTTGAGTCAGTGAAAAAAATACATCCCTCGATCTACTGTAGTAGAGAGGAGAGGAGAGGAGACCTTTGACCTTCAACGAGACATTTAATTTACACAAACATATTTACAAGAAAACACCAAGTTAAAAAATGAAATCAAAATAATGAATCGAAATAAAAAATAAAAACAAAATCATTATAGTAACAACAATAAAAAATAAATATATCAGTTCCTCACTCATTCCCATTCTGTGACAAACAGACGATGGAGGAAGGACCCAAATGCTATGGCGGATTCCTAGACGACCAAAAGAAAACCAAGAAAAGGGAAAAACACAACTAAGAAAGATGGGTGACGGGCCAGAACAAAAACACAAGGGATGAGTTGCAGGAACAGAGCAGAGTCCATGAGGAGAAGTCCAGATATTCCCTCAAGGAGGGTGGTGGTGAGGGAGCCTCGGCCCCACAGCCGCTGGGCCGAAATGGTACATCCAATGCCCGGAGACAAGGCTGGAGTTCTAGGAGGCCGGCGTCTGAACAGTACAACGTGCTGGTGCTCTCCAGATGGGCGACGCTCCAAGAGACGAGGAGGCGTGTCGGTCTGCGACGGCAGAGGCCGCGCCATCGCCGTGGCGGGAAATGGCGACCTCCGGGCAGGGATGATGCAAGAGGGGCTCAATCGATGGTCCGTAAAGCAACCCTGATACTGGGCACCCCTGTCTTATCCCCCTCTGAACCGGAATCGCTCTGCTAAGACCTCCTCCCACCTTGATTAAGACAGTAGCTTCACAATAGAGTATTTTTAGCCAAGAAATAACTTGGCTAAAAATACTTCTCCCCGAATATGAACGCACCTAAAGTGCCAAAATGATAACCATGGTCAACTCTGTCAAAAGCGTTCTCCTGATCTAGTGAAAAAACACCCACATCCAATTCATTCACTTCAGACAGGTCAATAATAATATGCAATAAAAATAAATTGTCCATAGTAGTCCGGTTTGGTACGCAATATGATTGGCTCTAATGCACAATCGACCCAACACACTCTTCCGTTTACAAGGCATTTAGCAAAATATTTTATAATCAGTACATAACAGTGACACTGGTCTCCAGTTTTTCAGCAGCCCAAGGTCTCCTGTTTTGGGCAGAAGTGTTACTATGACCCTTGTACAGCTGGTTAGCATCCTCCCGGATACATACAGTCTGCAAAAACTTCAATCAAGTCCGTTCCCAAAACATCCCAAAGGCACTTAGAGAACTGCCTGCACCGAACAGCTCCGTGTAGAAGTCAATGGCAATTCTTCTCATCATGGCAGGCTCCGTAGTTATACAGATGGAGTGGCAAATTTTCGCTGTCTCGTTCCTGACGGATTTCACGCTGATCTCTTCATGACATTAGCATGATTTAGGCACCATTCCACCAAGCCCCCCTACACCAGTCATGACCCCCCACTGTGATGAGAGAGAGAGAGAGAGAGAGAGAGAGAGAGAGAGAGAGAGAGAGAGCACATAAATTTAATGTAAAGTAGTTTATAACTGAACTTAAAGTTACTTATGTCTAAGTAAGTAGAAAATTACAATGCCCTTTGGTCAAACATTCAGTCAACATCCACATGGATATTTTATTTGTTCTAATTATACTACGTATTACTGTATTGTAATGATTACTGTAGCACTAAATTTACTGGCAATTTTTTTTTCAACCAGCCAGAAATAAATGACAACTGACAAAGACCAAAAGCTTCCTCAGTCCAAGGAAAGTTCGATATTTTTCTCCAGTTTGGCTTCACTTCACACTTCACAAGAACTGGCTCGTTACGTGAACAAAAGACACAAAAGTGAGTAGGTGTGATGAACCCTCCCCCAAGAAGGACACAAATTGTGGAAGCTTGTTTCTGCTCCAGCCTGAAAGAGTTGACAACTTTCAAACAACTTCACCTGAGCCATGAAAACTATATATGTTTGTAAACTATAACTTTAAAGCTTCCACTAAAAACAAGGCTTTGTTAACATAATGCTGTATGAAGGAATTTAGTGTCTGTCCACCTTAGGTCACCCTCAGAGGACCAACAGCCTAGTGGTTAAAACACAGAAGCTCCCAGCTGGAGACTCCTGGTGTAAACTTGCCTCTGGTGTCTTTTGTTTACCACACAAATTCAAGTGACACAAGAGATCTGCAAACCCCATTTTTTGTTGACGAGGTGAGAAGAATCAGACAAGGCAAAGCACATCAGTGGACAGATGTTGGGCCTGTCTGTACAGCAGGAAATCAGCATCATCCACCATATCCAGTAATAAAAGGGCATCTGATTACATATATGTGTTACCAGAGTTATGCCAGCTAATATTCTTTTAGTTCTGTGTCATTTCAGTCACCTCCACGTCTCCCATGAAGGACATATAATGTAGAAGCTCCTTGAGAAACATTTCTGCGCTGAAAGAATGTAGTTGCAATGAACCAACTTTCAGACAACCTGGTTTAGAAAATGGTCAAATAAACTGGATGTTTATAAAATCTGTAAATAAAACTTGTTAAAAAGAAAGTATTCATTTTATGGTTCAGGATTTAAAAGTTTCTTATATTAAACCACCAACTAACAAAAACGGTTTGTTTAAAAAACTGTGGGTGGGAAGTTGTGTGCTTTAACCACTAGGCTCTTTGAAGTGATGGATCTCTGAAGAATCTTCTGTTTAAGTAGTTTACAAATGTATCTGGTTACATCACATCAGGTAACAGCACTGCAGGACTCTGATGCTTTGGGGAGAAGGGGTTGGTGTAAAACCAGTCTTACTAGTCCTGTGGATTGGTTGTTCTGTCTGAAAAGAGGCTTTCTATTGTTATGCTCATCATTCAATTTCATTAGGTACATTTGTACCAATTTTAGTCCAATTCAACCTAATACGGCCAGTAACTGATAAACCTCCAGAAAGTAGTTTGGCAGCTGCCGATGCTTATCTATAATTAAAAAAAAGTTAGTACAACATTCAACTCTGACATGACTTTTCAAGTTTTCTCGACTTTTTAGTTAGTCTGTTTAAACAGACTATTGTCTTTATTGTGTGTCTATTTGTCTGCCCTCGTAGCTTTCTTGTGCATAAACTGGCTTAATAAGGCTTCAATGTTTTGCCATTTTCTCTTACCCCACTTATTAACTCTTCCTCCAGCACCCTTATCTCTTTCTCCAACTTGTTTATGTAATTTATTTCTAGACTTGAGGTATGCGTCGTATATTGTTCACAAAAGGTTTTGATCTGGGACTTTCCAACCCCCCACCAGAGGCCCAGATTCTCAAAATCCCCCATCCACAGCTTCCACTGACTCCCAAACTTGGCAAAAGCTTCACAAAAAACTTGTTGAAGCATTAAACTGCCAATAAGGACATCTCTGACATTGTGCGACCAGCCACAGGGTGTTGTTGTCACCCAATGGTGTCACAGCCCAGGTCATTTAGCCACTGCCATTACTCATTTCCGGTTTTATTTTGTCACCACTTCCTGTTCCAGCATCTACATCAGCAGTTCTAGTTTTACTTCCGGTTTTAGTTAACTCACCTGCGTCCTGTTAGTAATTACTCACCTATATTTAATCACTGTCTCTTGCCATAGTCCCCCGCCAGATTGTCTGTGAGTACTAGCCAGCATTCCAGCATTTGCATTTTGTAGCTTGTTCCGTGAATGACCCTGTTTTCCCTGACCTTGCCTCCTGCCTTACCCTTTGATCCTGCCTTGCTGTAAGTCTGACCTAAGCCTGCCTCCTGACCACCGACTGTCTGATCCCTGCCTTTGTGTATCGACCCTTGCCTGCCTGACTACAAGTACGATTAAACCTTTTCGTCACCGAGCCTTGTCTCCGCCGTGCATGTGGGTCCGCTTCCTGGAGCGCCGTGACAAATGGTGGTCCGAAAACCCCACCAGTGATATTGTGGATGCTGTCAGTATATAACAGTAAGTTTTTATCTATATAAATCCTGTCTAATCTAGCCTAACACCCTGACCCATGTATATTGCTTAAAATGCGGGTTGAAAACCCTCCATACGTCCATCATGTCTGCTTCAATAATTACCCCCAACAACAGGGAGGCAGATGGCAAATGTGGTTTCCCCATGTTCCTATCCACCTGAGGGTGTGCAGAATAGTTCCAATCACCCCTTGGAATAACTATAGAACTGTCACTGAACTGCTTAAGGGTATCGCGCAGCTTTTGGTTGGACCAGAGACTGGACACAGGCAAGATGATTGGATCCGCAGCTCCCCATCACAGACACCAAACTTTGAGCCCAATGATACCTGTAGGTGAGGACAGTGGAGGAGAGAGAGAGAGAGCGGAGGAGAAGCACTACTGGGGAGAAAGACACAAGGTTAGTTGAACATAGAACAATGATGGGAGGTTATTAGACAGAAGAGGTAGAAGGGAACAGAGGAGCTCAGTGTCTATTGCAGCTTAACTAAGAGATGGTTCCTGTGACTAACAATCATTGCCAGTGACCTGAACCATCTCTAACTATAAGCTTTATCAAAAAGGAAGGTTTTAAGCCTGATCTTAAAAGTGGAGAGTGTGTCAGCTTCTCGAACCTGAAGAGGGAGCTGGTTCCAGAGGAGAGGAGCTTGGTAGCTAAAAGCTCTGCCTCCCGTTCTACATTTAAAGACTCTAGCCTGTGGTACATAGCCTAAATGTAAAGATTGGTTGATTTGATTTAATATGAACGAGCTGATTAAAGATAGAATTGCTTTGAGTAATCTTGATGAGATTGGATCTAAAAGACAAGTGGACGACCTGGAAGAGTTGATTATTAACTCCATATGAGTTTTGGGGAAGAAGCTGTCTAGGTAAGACAGAGGATTTGGTAAATTTAAAGTTGATGGATCTAGACAGTGCTTTCTGTCATTTGGAGGATGTTGCTGCTCAATATCTTCTCTAATGGTGATAATTTTATTAGTAAAGTAGTTCCTTAAGTCATTGCTGCTGAGATTTAAGGGGATAGTAGACTCAATACAGCTATGACTCTTTGTCAGCCTGGCTACAGTGCTGAAAAGAAACCTGGGGTTGTGTTTGTTTTCCTCAATTAGGGAGGAATAATATGTTTTTCTAGCAGCACAAAGTGCTTTTTTATATTTCATTAGACTGTCCTTCCATGCAATGCAGTTTACATTTATTTTGTTGGAACGCCACTGTCTTTCTAGTTGTCTGATCCATTGCTTTAGGCTGCGGATCTCTGAGTTATACCACGGAGCTAACCTCCTCTGATTCACTGCCTTCTTCTTCAGAGGAGCCACTGTCTAACATAGTTTGTAGAGAAGCTGCAGCATCATCCACAAGACAGTCAACCTGTTCATAGGGTTTAAGGTGACTGTTCTCCTCTGTGTAGCTACATGACATTAAGGCAAAAGATGATGGAATCATCTGCTTGAATCTGGCAACGGCGTTGTCAGATAAACATCTGCTATAGTAACATTTCTTTCTAGCTGATGTAAGGTTAATTATGCTAAATTCAAAAGTTAATAAGAAATGGTCAGATAACAGAGGATTTTGAGGAAGAACTATTAAATTATCAATTTCTACCCCATATGTCAGGACAAGATCGAGGGTATGATTAAAACAATGCGTGGGTTCATTTACAGTACATGCTGAGTAAATATTGGCTATTAAGGAGTTAAAAGCAGTGCTGAGACAGTTGCTGTCAACATCTACATGAATGTTAAAGTCTCCCACTACAATGACTTTATCTGTGCAAAGAACCAAGTCAGATAAGAATTCAGAGAATTCAGTTAAGAATTGTGAATTAGGAGCAGGAGGACGGTAAACAATACAAAACACAACTGGCTTCTGAGTTTTAGAGTCTGGGTGAGAAAAGCTTAGAGTAAGATTTTCAAATGAGTTATAATTATGTTTAGGTTTAGGAGTAATTAATAAATCTGATTTATAAACTGCTGCTACTCCTCCACCTCTACCTGTACTTCTTGGAACATGATAGTTGATGTGACTCATTGGAGTCGACTCATTTAAAGTAACATATTCATCCTGCTGCAGCCAGGTTTCAGTGAGACAGAACAGATCTATGTGATGGTCACTTATCAAGTCATTTATTAACAAGGATTTAGATGAAAGAGATCTGATATTTAATGAACCACACTTTATTAACTTACTGTTGCTTTGTTCTGTAAGAGGAACTGTTTTGATGTTTATTAAATTCTGGTAAGTCACTCCTCTTTAATTTGTTTGTGACTTGTATAGTTTAGGTGGTCGAGAAGCAGACACAGTCTCTATGCGATAACTAAGACTAAGAGTGGGTCGCGGCTGTAGAGAACATGCAGAGAGGCGTGTAAGACTGCGACTCTGCGTCCTGGGCTCCACTCTGAGTTGTCAAGCAGTGGGGGGACTAAGCAACATGGCCATGTTACTAGAGAGCAGAGAGGCTCCGTTTAACGTGGGATGGACGCCGTCTCTTCTAATCAGCCCAGGTTTTCCCCAAAAAGTGCTCCAATTAGCCACAAAGCCCACATCGTTTGCAGGACACCACCTGGACAACCAGCGGTGGAGCGATGACAGCCGGCTATACATGTCATCGCTGGTCACATTGGGGAGGGGTCCAGAGAAAACTACAGAGTCCGACATTGTTTTGGCGAACGAACACACCGACTCAATGTTAGTTTTAGTGACTTCCGATTGCCGTAACCGGGCGTGTCATGTTCCTGTCATGTTCCATGTTGTCATGTTTTGGTTCCAGTTTCCTGTTTTACTTTGAAGGACTTCCTGCTCCACTTACACCACAGCTGTGTTTATCACCGGTTCATCGCGCACACCTGACAGTTATCATGTAATCAAGCACCAGTACTTAGACACCACCTCACACACCAGTCAGATGCCAGATTGTCGCATGTACTCACCACTTTCCATGGTTCTTGTATAGCTCACCTTGTTTTTGATCTCGTCTTAACCTGGTTACTGATTCCTGCCTGCTCCTTGCCTGTACCTACGTTCTGAAAAAGACTGGAAAAGTACCTGAAGAGATAAGCCTGCTCCTTGCCTGTACTTCTGTCGTGCTCATTCGTTATTGAAACCTTGCCTGTTCCCGGATCTGAGTTTGCCTGCTCCCTTTGTGCCTTCACCTGAGACCACCCGTGTATGACCTAGATTGCCTTGACAACAATCTTTATACAATAAAGACTGTTTATTTACCAACCGATCATCTTGTCTGCACTGTGCATGTGAGTCCGATATCTGCAAAAGCCTGACAGGGCGTCATTAGCTCCTCTGTGTATTACGATCTTAGCTTATCTTACGCTTAACCTTAGACAGGAGCTTAAGATAAGACTCAATGTCGCCCGCTCTCTCTCTCGCCCGATTCTCTTCATGTTTCGGACTATGGAGTCACCAATGATCAGAATGGGTTTCTCAGCGGGTGTGTTGCTGAGTGGGGAAAATCTGTTTAGTCGTCTGTTTTTCCTCGGTCTCCACTGTTCTCTCACTCGTTTCATCTAACCCTACACCATGATTCCCTGCAGCTTCAGTCTTCTGCTTACTGTTTGCTTTGCTGCGCACCTCCCCTGCCCCTGTTCTAGATGTACTTGCGGTGCTGTTTCCCTGCTCCGTGTTACCCTGCGTTATGCTGCTCTGATTCCTACCACCACCAACATTCTCCTCAGCAGACTACTGCTGACCGCCTGAGTCTTCTAGCTCCCCATCACCTTCATGCTGCTCCTCCGACTGTCTGTCTGTATCGCTCTGTGTGGACAGGTCGGTCAGATACATGAGCGCCCGTCTCCGCAAGGACTGGGCGTGCGGCAGCCTCTCGCCCTCGCATCCTAGCCGAACAGGTCTGGACTAGCTGGTGAAATTCCCAAACGGAAGGACTTCCTTCTCCAGCAGTTCGTCGAGAATGAAGTTGGGGAAATGCCTGATACTGTAACTCTAGTCCGGTGCTCATCGCCGAGCACAACGCCACTTTCTACCAGTTGGTGCACCATCTGCTCTTTAACAAACGCCACCACCGCTCTGCTCATACACAAACCATACATAATATTGGCCAAGCCAACCTGTTCTCCGATAAAACTTGTTCTACCGAGTAAGTGGGATTAGCCGAAACGTGAACCCCATGTTTCAGTGACAGGGGAGGCAAACCCTCCCCTGGGGTGACGCCGTAACCACCTGCAAACAGCCGACTACTGCTTATATTTGATACTCAAACAAGTTGAAAACAAGTTTAATACCTTGTCACAGAAGAAAGAGCAATAGAAAAGTGTCCAGAAAAGTCCCGATTTCATTTACCAACTCCACACACACTTGCGCTCTCATCATGCTCCCAGTATGCACCACAGAGGAGAGGAAAGGAGAGAAGATCTTTGACCTTTAACATGAACGTTTAATTCACGCAAAAATATTTATAAAAACAAAACAACCAAAACAATAATAACAAAATCCACAACAAATACAGCAGTAATAATAAAACACATCAATCCACTTAATTACTCAGTCAGAAATTCAGAACCAGAAGGTCTTGAAACACTGAACACAATACTCCTTTACATCTCCAAACCAAAACAAATTTCTTGAGGTCTGACTCCATTTTATAATATCCAAATTCAACCTTCACACGTGCAGCCAGAAACTTCCTAAACAAGAGCTCAGCATCTGAACAACCAGTCCCTTTCATATTATTTCTTTTTGTGAGCCAAATACTCATCTTGCCTGACCAATGAGAAAGTTGACTAAGCATGCGTGTTTAACTTGCAAAGCACTGTGAACAGGCCCAAAGATAAAAACCTTATCATCCAGGACCTGCTCAATTCCCACAACCCACTGCTGCAGCAGTGGGTTGTGGGAATTGAGCATTGAGAGAGTAGAGCCCTCAGTCTTGGACAACTGACCCAAAGATGCTGCAGGTCCTCCTGAGCCATGCAAAATGGACACTCCCCGTTCACCTTGCTATCAAAACGTGACACATGTCTGTTTGTAGCCACGGCCCCATGTATAATCCTCCACTGTAGATCTGCAATACACTTCTCAATGGGAGGCTTATACAGGAACCTCCAGCTGCCCCTGGGAGAGGGCCCTGGTGGCAGCACACCACTTCGACTCTGGCACACCATCTAGGGAGGCTTTCTTAAGTACCCCGATAGTCACCAGGTAAAGGTTTTGGCATTGATGCAAAGTCTGTTAGTTCTGGTGTCTTTAATGATAGCAGGACTCCCATCATTTACGCCTCTACAGCAGCTCGAATGGCCAATGACGGGAAAGCAAGCTGCGACAAGGCTGGCTGGTCCTCAACTAATGATGCTCCCAAGGCCTCTCTGAAAGGCCCAGGAAGACCTGTCCTCACTTCCTCAATCAGTCTCTCTAAAAACCGCACTGACTTGATCCCAGTTTATTCACACAGTGTGGCGGCATATTTCCAATTGCCTGCTGAAGTTAACTCCACCATCCTTGTCAGCCCAGCACTTAATAGCAATTGTTGCACGCTAGCTGATAAAAAAAACTTTTTCACTACACCAGGGGATTGAGGAGGAGAGGTTCTTCCAAGATGCTCCCATAAAAGCAGGAACAGTCCCTTTTTACTGCTAACACTGTGCTCCATGCACGCAGAACAGGCTGATAAAAAGATGAGGTCCGTGAAATGATCATACTATTCAGATCCAATAAAAACAGGTGCTTATTGTATCCCAAGTTCATCACCCTGTGGATGAGAACTGCCCACACCTGTGGCTTATGATAAAGCAGACGTTGGACACTCTGCAGCCGGAATGCGATCAGGCGACTTCTCACATCGAGTCCTTGTCCCCCTTCTGCTAAAGGCCAGTACAGCACAGCAGCACGAGTCCAGTGGGTTCCACCCCACAAAAAATAGCAGTAACAGTCTCTTTTGAACCTCTCTCACCAAAGCGTCTGGAGGCTCAACCACAGTGAAACGATGCCAGACCATAGAAGCCATGAGGTTACTAACCACCAGGATCCTCCCCCTATAAGACACCTAGGGACGGATCCAGGTCCATCTAGACAATCGGGCATGGACCTTTTCAATCATCCCCTCTCAGTTCTTATCCCGAAAGTCACCACTGCCCAAAAACACTCCCAGGCACTTCATCCCCTCCCTGCTCCACTGCAGCCCTGCTGGTAGTACCGGCTGATTCTATTTCTCCATTCTTCAAGAAAGAGACCTTCACTTTTAGCCCAATTCAATTTAGCAGATGAGGCTCTCTCATAGAGAGCTAGTTTGTGCTGAAGAACCACCACATCATTTTATCCTGTTATGAAAACTGAAACATCATCGGCATATGCTGATAAATAAACCTTCTGTGAAACCATTCCAGGGATACCAAGTCCCATGAGGAAGTGTCTTAACCCAAGAATGCTTGCTAAAATGCTTCCCAAAACCAAAAGCACACAGAGTGTTAAAAAGATATGCATCATCAACGCTATCAAAAGCTTTTTCTTGATCAAGTGACAAAATGCCAACATTCAATTCCTGCACATTAGAGAGATCAATGATATCCCAAAGCAAAAGTAAATTATCCATAATTGTGCGTTCCGGGATAAAGTATGTGTGGCAACGGTGCACGACAGTGTCAATGTATTTTTTCATTTTATTTGAAACACATTTTGCAACTACACAGAGTAATGACACTGGTCTCCAGTTCCTCAGTAACCCAAGGTCTCCTTTCTTTGGTAACAGTGTCAGCACAGCCCTCACAACCCCCAGAAGCGGGTAAAAAACTCTGTCTGTGTGTCTGTCTGTCTGTCTGTCTGTCTGTCTGTCTGTCTATTTCATTAATAATAGAGAACCTATTTCTAATTAGGGCTCCTTTAGCTTTTACAGGCAAAATCCTGCTTAATGATACTCACCTATTGGCTAAATCCTTGTTGTCACCTCCAGTACGACCAATAAGTTCCTCCTCTAGTACCCGTATGTCTGCTTCTAACTAACATTATTTTCTGCACCTACTGTGTGACTCACATATTGCTGACAAAAAATTCTTATCTGCGTCTTCCCAACTTCCCACCATAAAGCCAGGCTGTCAAAGTCCCATATTTTCAGCCTCAACTGACACCAAACGCCATAGAATTTAATCCTGCACTAACTTTACATTAAATTGCCAATAGGGCATTGTTGGCGTGACACTAGCAGTGAAAAAACAATTGTCAGTAAGTGATGATCAGAGAAGCCCACTGGTGAGATATTGGCCTCCATCAACCGATTTTGGTGTACTTTACTCAAATAAAATCTAGCCAGCCTTGCAGCAGTAACCATACCTACGGTAGCCCTCACCCATATATATTGTCTGACCCCTGGATTGAGTTTTCTCCAAACATTCTCAGAATCATTTTCAGCAACCAGACTGGACAGAAGAGCCCCTGAAGGTGGATGTGGGTCCTTATAATTTCAATCCACCAGGGGGTTTGTGGTGCAATTCCAATCCCCTCCTAAAAAAATAACCGAGCAGTTGTGAAGTGTCTTTAATTTAGCATTAAGCCTACAAAACTGGTCCAGGCGACTGGCACCAGAGTTATATGCATATATATTTACAAAAGTAAAAAACACACCTCCAATTTTTGCCTGAACCACCTGAACCCTCCCCTGCTTTACTTCATAAACTAAAACTTCAGACAAATTAAGGCGCGGCAAAAAAGGACAGCCACCCCAGCACTAAGATTGGTGCCATAACTTAGTCCCGATTTACCATCCCAATCCATACCCCAGTCCACTTCATTTTCAGTAGAACTGTGTGTCTCCTGTTGTTCTTGCCCCGTTGGTTCCGAACCGGTCGCATCCGCGGACCAGGTTGCAGGGAAACAGGGAAGACCTCAAATGCACAACCCACACAGAGAAATAACGTTAACATAAAAAGGGTTTATTAAATACAACATAAACTCACTACAGGGCAGGATTAAGTTAACACACAAAAATGCCAGAACTAAAAATCACTGCAATGCAGGAAACCCAAAACACAACTACTCTAACAAACTAAATACGCTCCGTTCCTAATGGGCAAAATCCTAACACGAAAAATGAACACAATCACAAACCTTAACAGGGAACAAGACATCAACAGAAACCAAAAGGATTCCACTTCTTGAACTCCATTCTTTAACAAGTAACTTGGTTTAGCATCCAGCTACGACCGCGTATAAACCAACAACCGGTGAAACAAAAGGCATGACTTAAATAATATTAAACAGGTGGGTCAACTAATTAGTCAGGAAATGAACTCTGGACCCACACCACAGACACGGGAACGCCCCTAGTGGCTGAATGTCACACCTGTAAGAAGAGCACATCCAATTATTTTATCCGACCAAGTTCAAAAACAGCTGCTCGCTTTTCCCTGTCCCTCCCTCCATTAATATTAAGAATGCCCATCATCAGCCTCTCCATGATGGCTAAGGAAAGCAGTAAAGAAAAAGAACAATAAGGCCTATTCCCTTTTCTGTCCTCAGCTTGGTCAGTATTTTTTTCAAGCAAAACCCCTTCTGCTTACTCGGTTCATCACAGCCAGCTTTCTTCATTAATCTTATAGCAAAGTTTATAAAACTATCAACATTTGTAAAGAAATCACACATGTCCACAGATTGTCTTCCGTCTGTCCCATCAAGAAAAACGTTTATTTCTTTTAGAGTATATGACTGTGCGACACTATGTCAGAAAACTGTGACAATGTATCGTCATCAGCCATCTGATCGTCCTCAGTCTCCGCCCTGCCAACCGATTCACCTACGTCTGCAATGTGGACCCCTGTGTCATCACCTTGAAAAACAGTAGATTTTGCCATTGTGTCATCACCGTGATTTTCCCCTGACCCTTCTGAAGGTCTGTTGTCATTTTCCTTGCCTTGTTCCATATTTTCTTGCGTTGTCTGACCTGTGTCCTCTGTGCCCGCAGTCGCTTGTTTTGGCGCTTCAGGGCCACCGTCGCTGCCTGTCGCTCACCTTCACTGCCGCCTGTCTCCTTATGTGGACACGATGCCCGCTTGTGACCAACATCTCCACATTCAAAGCACTTCTTGCTTCCTGAGCTCTCGTACAAAGTGTAAAAAGCACCTTCATATTTAACTTTGAACGAGACATTTAGCGTTTGTCCCGGATCGCTCAGGTACATGAACGCCTGCCTCTTTAGCGACTGAACGTGCTGCGGCCTCGCATCCTTGCACCCCAAGCGAACCGTATGAAAACCGCTGGCAAACTTCCCAAAGCGGGAAAGTTCCTTCTTCAGCAGCTCGTTTGGAATGAAAGGCGGAACACCCAAGACCGTAACACGGGTGGAAGGAACAAACAGCGGCAACATAGTCACATATTCATCATCAAGTACCAGTCCCCTTCTACCAGCTGATGAACCAGAGCCTCTTCTCTGACAAACCTGTTCGAACACTCGCGCTCTCACCACGCTCCCAGCATGCACCACAGAGGAGAAGAGAGGAGAGGAGGAAAGAGCTGCAGTGAAAGGCACTCACAACAGACTAATGTGTTCTGCAGCATCCAGCAGGTGTGTTTCTTGGACGACTGCCCAGTCTAGTCTGCTGACCAACAGACGGAGCCCAACAGATACAGAAACACTAATGATTATTGTCTATCCAGCCAATAATTCTACCATGTACTGTAACGTTCTGCAGCTGCTGCAAATGTCATGACTTGACCAAGGAGCCCATGTGTGAGGTGATGAGATGCACAGAGCTCTGACACATCTGAAATAACTTAATAAACTTCCTTAGGCTGCTTCAGCCAATTATGATCAAAGAAAACCAGAGGGAAATGATCCTTGTCTGTCAAACAACTTCATCTGTAATTAACACTGCAGACTCTTTGTATTGTACTATAGTGTTTCCTACTTTACATCTCTACGTTGTCTTTAGCATGAGGCTTATGAGCTACGTGTAAGTTATCTTCCTGGTAACCGACATGATACAGCAAATAGTAGGAGAACAACACTTACACAACCCTGTCCACTAAAAAGGACATAACAATAGAACATACATGCACTGTAGATGTACACAGCAAATGTATTTTTGTACCTTACACTAACTGATCGTCGGCCTCAGCACTCACTGGCCTGGGTCAAGATCAGTGAAAAACTGCAAGCTGAGTTAATAAAGAAAGGTTCAACAGTCACGGGCTGAGGAGGCCAGATGAAAAAAAGTGAGACACATGGAAAAGTGGACAGCAAAGATGAGGAGTTGAAAAATTAAACAGGAGCAAGACACGACGTAAGAAGAGGGAGGTAGAGACACCATATGGCAACGCTTCATGTAAGGAGGGTTACGACGACTGATCATCCAAGACATGACCTCAATGGTTGACCAATGCAAACCACAGTCCAGTCACAAGTGTCTGGATCACCTCATCATACCACACATTCTGCTCATTCATTTTTATTAAATATGTATATATATACACACACACAAAATTAAAACTGTCAAAAGACCATTTGCTTTCACTCGACTGCTGCTACGAGGTATCTGGGGTCATGCCGTGTATGGTGTTGAAATATTGTAATTTCACCAATAGGGGCAGTGTGTGCTGTGACGTTGTTTCTGTTTCAACGAAGAAGTAATAAAGTGAACGGTGAGACCTGTGTTGAAGATTCATCATATGGGACACAGATACTCTCACCGATAAGACTCAGAACTAAAGTAGTTAGCTGCAAAAATTTTCCAGTGTAGTACGGGCAAGTGAATTTAAAATAAAGAACAAGGATACATTTGTTTTGAGTGTGTTTTGCTTTTTTGATGATTTCAGTGGTCTGGTTAAATCATAAAAAAATGTTAAAATAATGATAACATTTTACTTTGACTTAACTTTAGATATTAAAGATCCATGCACACGCTTTTTTCATGCTCCACATTGCTAAAGAATTGGACCTTGATGTCTCAGTAAGTTGTCGGTAACCTTTCATGCAAAAAGCGCTGTAGATCGCCCACACGACCCGTCTGAAAATGTGTGTTTTAAGCTCTCGTCCACAACGCTCTATTTTCGGAGTGTGTCGGAAGCTAAACTGATCGCCACACCCCTTTGAGGAGGCGCATAGCCGTGGGAATCAAACGTTACGGTCACTGAATCCATTGTAACAGTGACACTGGCTACCTCGTCCTCATAGTGGAGTTCAACCATACGTTTGATCCAAAATCTGACTCTGAAGTCGAATGGGAGGCTGTTGAAGGGGTTACACTTCGACTGGCGCAAGGTACGTCTAACTGGCAGATTCACATTTAATTTAATTTGATTTATATAATACGCAACTTGATTAGCTGCTAACGCTGATACTAATGGTTGCAAATTAGCAGCCTGAATTAATACAACAGAATATTCATAACACGACTACAGCTTGTTTGGGAGCATAGCTTGATAAACTAATATAAACTCATTTTTACATGTTTTTTTATTTCTCGTTCTGCTGCTGTGTGAAAATATTTTTTCTATAATGGGACCTTCACCTGCAGCTTATATTTTGCCGTATTTGTCTGTAATTAAGTGCCAATGTAGGAACAGTGAATGCCTACAGAGGCATGGTGTGACAGCAACTCTTGCTTTTAAGATATTGCATGTGTTTATTACTTTTATTAATAAATTAAAATTTTGATAAATCTTACCTCAAGACGCCTGAACCAGTTGCCAAACCTACTGTCATGTATGGTTAATGATCCAGGAATGGAGCCAGTATGATTGAATGTGTATTCATTACAGAACACATTTAATATACAGTATATCAGACAATTACACATGCATGGAATAAATCAGTATCTCAGAAATTCATAAAAAACTTTAGAACATTTTACTATTTACAGATTAATCATATTGTACCTGGAAACTCTGGTTTACAAACATAGTTTTGTTTCTAAATATATATTGACCTAATATTTTTTTAATTGCTTTTTTGTAAGGTGTATGATATATCAAGTGCTAATATATAACTAATAGAAATGTAGTTATTGTTTTTTTCAGTACTGTCTGTGTGTATCTCAAGTTGTTGCAGGTATCTAGCCTAGAAGTCTTGTCAGCTGGTGCTGGGGACTCCTAGGGCGAAGAGTCCAAGTCATCCCAGCTTCCCTGGTCTGGATCAGAGCAGTGTTTCCTGAGGGACAAGGCACCTATGTTGGACTTAGACCACCTGTGAAATACCTAAATTATTGTTTTTTTGGCAATACCTCAATAAAAGTTGAAATATTATAAAACATTTGTCTGTTTTCCCTCATTAGGTATATACATACAAAAATAGTTCAGTGAAACAGCAATAGTCAAAGCCAACTTTATTTTTAACCAATGCACCAGCACTATAATGCTGGTTAAGTTACCGTCACAGTTCAATTTGCAGACCAAAAAATGAATGGGTAGGATTCATAGTTATGTTGAAAGCATAGTTTCTGGAGTGGAACAGGTACAGTCATGGGCAGTTGGCTGGGGAGATGTGAGGATCTTTTTTGTCTTCACGTGTTGGAAGACATCGGAAGCAGTGCAGCTGCTGTACAGATAGAGGATGCAGCTGTTTTCCTTGACACCACTCTAGAAGGTATAAAGAATAGTATAGCAGATTAATAAAATGACCAGTATTTCCTATGTATCTCACAACCGTTACAGATCTAAACAATAAATAGAGGGAGTTAGATCAGTTTTAATGGTGTTTGCAGCAAACACGTTTTCAACTTATTTTATAGTGCTGGTTTGTTAAATCTTAGCATGACATTAATGACCTCCTTTCTGTGAGGTTGCTCAAATTCTGCTCAGAGGGCCGGTGGGACAGGGATGTTTACAAGGTCCTCCATAGAACAACCCAAGTCCAGCAGGACTTTATTGAAGATGGTCTCCATCACATTTTCCACATAATCTGCACCATAACACTAGAGTTACAAATTACCCGTCAACAGACTAAAATATCAAAAAAAGTTGACCAACTGCATACAGAGTAAATACATAGACAATAATATAGATCAGATTATGAATACCACAACTACTGAAATTTGAAATGCAAAATCTCTGTCAAATAAAACTGCATATTGGCCAACAAATGATATGATATACTGCTGTTAAATGTACATACCTTTGCTCCTGAGGTGAGCACTCTTCTACTCTTCTACAAGGTAGCTGCGTGTCAGTTTGAGAAGAAACCTCCTCGCGTTTCGGTAACTGGCATGCGTCAGCCTGTATAAAAAATTATGTCACGTTTACTGCTAAAGTAGCTGACTAGATAAGCAACAACACACATGTTAGACTTAGATAGAACTTGCAATAACCCAAATTCACGGGTCTACTCGGGCTACAACATACACACGACAGGCTCGGTAGTAATTAGAAACACAGCTAACTCTCACAACTTACTAACGCTAGCTGCTAACGCTGAGCTACCATCGCGCTAGCAGCTATAATGTGAGCTGAGTGAATGACCTCAGTACCATATATCACACGATTCGAACCGGACAAATGCTGGAGAGGCTTGGACTCATCCAAATTGCGTGTCAGCACCTTGCAACACTGTCTCTCTCTGTCGCTGTAGCTGTTAGATTCAAAGGTTCTAGCAATTAGCATTACTTACACAGGAGGGAAGCTACATTATAAACAGAGAAACCTCTGGAGTACATACATCAAATAAGTATCAAGCGTGCACTTACATTTGGGGAAGCAGCAAGTGGGCGCTTCTTTAATCTGAGTGACTTCTTCTTTTTGTCTTTTAAATGGCGGGTGGCAACCAAATGAAAGGTGCATTAGCGCTACCTCCTATGGTAGACTGCGCAGTGAGTGACTACTTCTTCTTTTGTCTGTGACTGGAGTGACTGAAACGAAATGTTTCAGGTACATTTAGGGGTCCAGGTTTGTCTGAGGGGGGGCGAAGCTGGTTCTGTGATTGGTCAAGCGAATGCAGACGTATCCAGTCCGCCAAATTTGAAACGATGGCTCTTGAACCGGATTGGATAAACTCTCGATAATGTGAAATAAGTAGGGGGCGTACTTCTAACACACCAGAAGTGTCTTAATGTGACCCAGGGAGTCAAAAAACGTACCAGAATGTCCAAAAAGTGAATTTTGCATGTGCATGGACCTTTAAGTGAAGTTATTGAATAACATACTGTAGTTGATGTCTTTAAGTTAAATCAATTTGGTAATTAGTGTACTAAGAAGTAGTCTAGCAGATAAGCTAAAGATTTTGATTTAAATAAACAATGAGGTCACTTAAGTTTTCATTTACCATTACGTAATTTTTTTAAGGCAACTGGTTTTCTCAAATTTTTGGAGTAAGCTCAATTTATCAGTGCATGTAGGTTTAACCAGCAGCTGCACTGGAGACATAGAGCTCTGAGTCTAATGATACCTGTAGATGAAGAAAGAGACAGAGAAGAATAACTACAGGAACAGCAAAGAGATGATTCATAGTGACCTGAACCATCTCTAACTATAAGCTTTGCTTCTCGAAAGCTGATTCCATAGGACAGAAGTTTGGAAGCTAAAGGTTCAGCCTCCAATTCTACATTGAAAGCCTACTGGATTAGTGCTCTTAGATTCTGATTATTTGGAGCTTTGTATTACAAACGAAGGTAAAACATTTGAATTCTATTCTAGATTTCAGAGGGAGCCGATCCAGAGAAGGTAAGGTAAGAGAAATCTATTTTTCTAAGTCCAGTCAGAACTCTGGCTGCAGCATTTTGAGTTTTGACATAATTAGTCTAATAAGTATTCTTAGTACATCCTGTGAGTGGGATATAGTAGTATAGTATAGTAGGTAACAAATGCATGGATTCATTCGCTACTATTTTTAAGTCTATCTGAATTTGGTTTGGAGTTTAACAACAGTAATTGATCTGTTTCATAGACAGATATCATCTGCATAGCAATGAATATTTATAGAGTGTGTTCCTAATAGCATTGTCTATAGAAGAGATGTGTACAGACTGAAAAGCTTTGGTCCAAGCACAGAACCCTGCATAATTTCAAATCTGATTATTAAGAAGACATGTCATTAACATGAACAAAGTGGAAAAATCTGATTTAAACCATCTCAGTGCCGTCTCTTTAATCCAGATGCTCCAGTCTTTCTAAAAGAATGTTGTGAGATACAGTACAGTATAGAGGACAGAAACTGAACCATTCTCTAAGAGTCATTAGTGAGCAATTGGTGAGTGATGTATCCTGACTGGAAATTCTCATGCATTTCTACATTTCAGGTAATTTCTACGCCATCCAGAAATCAAACATACAAAGTTACACTGTCCACAGCAGTATGGTAGCCATTTTTTTAATATTAATTCTGTTTTGTTTTCTGATAGACATGATGACCTGAATGTATTTCAGATCAAGCTCTCTACAGAACACTCCTACACAAAATCATCAATTTATCACTTCAGTCTGGATAGAAGTATTTTTCATTTCCAGAACGTTGCTTTTATTCATCAAGGCAGCGATGAAGTGTTAGCTCTGCATATGAAAAGTGAGAACTCTGACACCACTCAGTTGTCAAGATTCTGGAAATGTGCAAATTCCAAGGTAACAAGTGAACTCGACACAAGAGGAGGACAACTGTGTCAACACATGATGAATTGACTGAGCTTTGCTTCATATACTTAGCATTTAAAAACAGTGTGTGTGTGTGTGTGTGTGTGTGTGTGTGTGTGTGTGTGTGTGTGTGTGTGTGTGTGTGTGTGTGTGTGTGTGTGTGCGCAGTCTGTATTTTGAAATTTTCTTCCATAACTGCTGATCCATGAATAGCGCAGCTAGCTGCCGCGCCACATGTCCTGTCATTGAGTGCCTAATTGGCAAAAAACACACACTGTTGCTGTGCACACACAGAGAGATGAATAAGTATATCCCTGCGCATGTGCACACACAGACATACACACGAGCAGTAAATAATAAACACACTGAAACGCAGCAAAAGGAGGAAAAACACAATTAAAGGAGAAAAATGTCAGGTCTGCTTCACAGTATGCAGACTCACGCCCCCCAGCCCGCACTGTGCCAGGAATGGGAATTAACAGGGGCAGTAAATAGAAAATGTGCTCCTGGGAGAGTTGCCCTCTGGTCACTGTCTTTTCATTGAAGACAATTTTAATCTCAAATATTTGTGAGACCTCTCGATAACAGGACCTATAGAATTAGAAACTGTGTGAAAACGCGTTGGATCATTCAGCAGTGTTTTACGCTTAGAGGCAGTGACAGATGAATTACAAGCTTATGTATTACTCTCAAATTTCATTGTGATTTGTTATTTTCTGTAATTGCTGCGTTTTATCGCCTCCAATTAGTGAGATGAATTTAAGCAGGAGAAAGAAAACGTGTAAACAAATTAGGAAAGGCATAATGCTAAGGAGCCCCATAATCCACTCTATGTGATTTGCAAGCATGTATAACACACTTTTTAAACCCAGGTAATGTTTATTAATCTGATAAAGATAATGTGGTGATAATGAGGCTCACCCTATCCCCCGAATCAATAGCCCTAAGAACATACAACCTGGGAGCTGAGGAAGTCGTATCTCTACAACAGCCATTTTATGCTGAGCCACTTCCTCCCTCTCTCTGTGACTGACTATCATAGCCAATTTTACAGTAAATTACTCTCTAAACAAGCTCGATAGAGACAAGCCCAGCAGTCTGGCACCCGGCGCTTGCGTGTAAACATGATTATATCGAGGAAGTGGCTTCACATTTTCGAGCACACAGTGACAGCCAATTAGGGCATACGTTAGTGCAGATAATTCTTCAACGCAGTATGGTGAGGAGAGACAGGCAGGGATGGAGGGAGGGAGGGAGGCAGAACAAGAGGAAGAAGAAGGCAAGGGGATTGATGAGGGAGAGAGGAGTAATTAAAAGGGGAAACGGGCAAAACACCACAGATTGGCTTGTAATTACTGTGGGAGAGACGCCATATTAGTGCTGTTTAGGTTGACTCACACACTCACAGCCGAGAGGCGATATGTGACTATGTGTGTGTGAGCAGTTCAATTATACCTGCTATTAGAGTCTACTGGCTTTCCTACAAAGGGAAGAAGAGAGGAAACGATGAAGACAAGTGATTTTATCTTTGTGCTGCTAAGAAGCAGAAGGACTTGTGACACTCTTGTCAACATTCACTAAGTTGCCTGTGAGTGCTTGTGGGGAGTGGAAAACTCAGCTGTAGTTCCTCACAGGTAGGATGTCTGAGCTATGGAACCAGGATAATAACTGGAAATGCTTAATTAGTTTGTCCTTTCTCCTCTGCCTCCATAAACACAAGCACATTGCGTATGGATGGCCTGGGGTTGCTGGGGTAACAAAGCTGATGGTTAATGAACTGTCCTGTGCCAGCAGTGTAAAAAAACACTGCTCTTCTGATTCTGATCGTTTAGTCCAAATCAGATTGAAGAGAGAAGTTTTTACAGCGGCGAGGAAGCGTCAGAAGAGACATGCCTTAAATCCAATATTTTCAAATTTAATACAGATAAGGCTAAATGCGAGAGTATTTGCAGTTTTCTGATTTTTTTCAGGTTTTTCACAGTTTCATTCATTTTGTTGTGCAGTGAAGAACTAAAACCATGTTAATGTATGTGCTTCATCCCACAAATGTTTGAGGCTAGATATTATTATTAAAACTCTGTGTATGTGTCCTCTTGTTCTTCTTGTCTTTCCCTCCCAGTGTAGCTGTTTTTAATCTCGTCCAAGCCTGCTGCCCTGCACTTGTGTGTAATTCTCATTATTCCCATGTTAAACGCAACATAATCACACAAGCAATGAAAGGCAATACTGTTCGACCTCAGAAAATGAAAGGAAAGGCAGAAGATGCCAGCCTCGTGCAGGTTATTGCTTCCATTGAGCGTGCGTCAACAACTCTTGAATTTAATGCATTCCCGCAGCTGTGTGTGGCTCAGACCCTCAGGGGAAATAACAGCATGTATCCATTAGGGGATTATGGATGAGTAAAGGAAGGGAAGGTGTGAGACATATATGCTGTATGATGAGGAGAAGCCTGAGGCCTTCCATCTAGGAACCAACTCCACTCCCAGTTTATCAGTGACTTAAGGTCTTCTTCCACTGTCATCTTCAGAAGGAGGCAAACAGCAACAGGTCTCCTGAAGGACGGAGCAGTGGACCAAAGGCTATGTGTTACTGTAGGTCCATGCTAACCTTTCTTTAAGTTACTTCAAACCGCTGATCCTATGCTCCAAGGCCTGCCTGCCTGCCTGTCTTTCTTTCTTTCTTTCTTTCTTTCTTTCTTTCTTTCTTTCTTTCTTTCTTTCTTTCTTTCTTTCTTTCTTTCTTTTCTTTCTTTCTTTCTTTCTTTCTTTCTTTCTTTCTTTCTTTCTTTCTTTCTTTCTTTCTTTCTTTCTTTCTTTCTTTCTTTCTTTCTTTCTTTCTTTCTTGTCCTGATCTCTCAGCGTTGGAGCATCTCCATTTGCATCTGCTACAGGTTTCATAATTTGAATTTTACCTGAACTACTTTGGTGTGTTTCTTCTTTCTTAACTGCCTCATGCTGGAGAAGCTACAGCAGCCAACAGACAGGCACGAATCACTGTCTACACGTCTTTGTGTCTTTGTGTAAAAATGGGTGTTTGCAGGACAGGTTTATTTCTTATGCTACATTATTGAGCATACAGTATATAGAGGCATCTTCTTAGTGATGTATAACCACTCAGTGAGTGAGCTTGTATGCAAGCGTCGGCACTAACGCTTGTTTGTGAAGCTGAAGCAGTTTTATAATTGGCAGAGATAAGCAATACTTAACATCTCCTAAAAAATCACTCACGCACACACGCACACACACACACACACACACACACACACACACACACACACACACACACACACACACACACACACACACACACACACACACACACACACAGCATTAGAATATTAGGTTTACAGCCCAGTCATTTGTCAGGGGGCTCTTTAGGGGCTGTAAAGCTGTCTGAGTGTGGGGATTTGTCATCGCCACAAAGGCCTGCTCCCTCTATTAGTCATAAAATATATAGAGAGGCAAATGCAGGCTCTGATGAAGACAGGCAGAGCAGAAATGTATATGGGATATTGGAACATACACAGATGCTAAACTGGTCAGTAACATGCTGTGTTGTTTTTATGTCATAAACACAGAGGTAGAGAGGAAACAATGAGACAAAGAAGTGGAAGGAGCCATTACTGGACTGGACATGTTTAGCTCCAGATTAAGTGTTCTTCTATATATATATATATATATATATATATATGTGTGTGTGTGTGTGTGTGTGTGTGTGTGTGTGTGTGTGTGTGTGTGTGTGTGTGTGTGTGTGTAATAGTAATTTCACATTTTTCCTATCCTGCATCCAGTTCCATTCAGTTGTTTTCCATAAACACATCCACACACAGTTACTGTATGTTATGGAGAAAGATGGTGCCATTGAAGATGATAACAACTCCCAGCTGACATTTACTAACCTTTTGGGCAAGATTGAGGTGGACGAAAAGGAGGAGAGGAGATGGACAGATCAGACGGAGGGGCCAGTCAAAGAGGGAGGAGGGGTGTATGGCATTCCTGTTTTCTGTTCCTTTCACTATTATATTGTGTGTCAGCAGCTGACCACAAAAAGCGTTTTTGCTGGGATTACACTCACACAAAGCCCTGCATCTTTGTATGGCACATGTGGCATTCTATGGCAGCGTGTGTGTTTTGTTCTTTGTTTTTTTTATTTAGGTTCAAATAATTGCAGTTATAGTCATAATTTTTACTAATTTAGTCTAATTTTAGCAGCTGCTCAGCTATCGTGAGTTACAAAAAGGCAGCTTTACTTCAATCTTTTACCACTAAACTTGTCCAGGTGTCCTGGGTAAATGTTTCCATATTGCTTACAGTATAAGTAACCCCCCAATCTGTTCAATGTCACTATCTCAGATGCATATTACGTTTGTAGTGTGTCGAAGGTAAACCTTCATCACGGTGGAGGATAATGTTGCGTGATTTGTTGCTGCTTTGACTGTCATAGAGTTAAGAGTCTCCTGGCAGGTACAGTGTGTGCAGCTCAGACTGGACTTACTGCACAGTGGTGCTTTGAAGTATTGCTAATGTCAGCAGTCTAACATTAGTTTACAATTACAAGGACTATTGTTTGTAGGAACTGTTTAATTATTTAGAGTAGGATTTGGGACTCTGTTATTGGATTCTGGAAGAATGGACATACTGATAAATCTTTATTGGAAAGCGGATTTGGACAGTGTCAGATTTCTGATCGTTGCATTGTGGATGTTGTGAATTTGTTACTTTAATAAACCTCTAATGCACGTGTCAAGCTCTGGTCCTGGAGGGTTACTGTCCCTGCTGGTTTTTAAGCTCTCTCTGCTGATTACCTTGATCAGGTGTGTCAGTTGGCTTTTCCAGCTTGTCACTGACTAAACACACCTGGTCAAGGTATTCAGTAGGAGCTGCGGTAGGGAGAGCTGGGAAACCAGCAGGACAGCAGCCCTCTTCGGCATCACTTTGACACCCCTGCTGTTATGCCTCCCCTCCTCTGAGTTGTAAGTCATTAAACCAAACAAGATGCCGCCATCTTGTCTTCTTGGCTGCCACTTCTGCAAATGAATATAGGTGTTCTAGCATCGTGGATGGGCCTGGCTGAAACCCAGTACAAAACACTGACTGTCTACAGAAGTCACACATTTAATCAACCAATCACATCATCAACTGAGCTTCTTGTCATGCATTCACTATCAGGCAGGAAGACAGGAAAGCAGGCAGATGCCAACCCAAATACATCCAAAATATGTTAAACCTAAGGATACAAACAAGGAGAGAGTAAACAGGGAATGTAGAGAAAACAACTTAACACAAAGCACAAACTAAGAAGCACTGTTAATGCAGTAAAAAAAACAGACATGACTGAACACAGGGCTACACAGAGACAGAACTAAGTCACAGGCAATGAGCAACACACCATAAGGTTGGAACAGGTCACCAGCTACAAACTATCAGCTGGGTCTTTACATTGATTAATGAATCCACATTGGAGCTATTCTGTTATTGTGTTTTAATTGTGTTAATTTGTCTTAAAATACTGCTATGCATCTTTGATTATTTATTAGTATAATTATACAATATAAATATATTGTATAATAAAATAATTAGAATAAGAATCAGGATCAGAATGAGCTTTATTGCCAAGTTTATACAGGACAAACAAGGAATTCCTACTCCGTCTATTCGTACTTTCTACTAAGAATTATTAGCATATGTATTTTTAATTATTTACACTCTATCACATTCACGTTTTTTTGACAAAATAATGTACATCCATGGTTATTGCACTGACTGTCAGGCGGGGCGTCTTGACAGATCGGACCCACATGCACGGCACAGAATCCAACTCGTTCCAAAAGATAACGTTTATTGTGCAGGATACAGTGAAACAGTCTGGAGATCACTGGCACAATCTTCAAACAAGGGGACAGGCAGATACCGGCGGTCAGACAAGCACGGGTCGGTAACAGAGAGGCAGGAATAAGGTACCGGAGGATCAGGCAGTTCGGCATCAGTGGACAGGCGATGGTCATCAACAAACAGGCTCGGCAACGGTACAGACAAGGACAAGGCAAAGACTAGGTCGGCTCAGAAAACAGAACTGGTATTAGGCAGGGAATCAAAACGAATGCTGGAATGCGGAAAGAATAACGAAAATCTGGCAGAGGACACAGGTAAGTACTGGGGATTAACTACTGGCGTGATTGAAAATGACAGACAGGTGGAGTGATGTGGACCGAAAGTGAAAGCTGGCAGCAACATGGACTAGAGAAAAGAAAACGGAAATACCAAAATAAAACTGGAAATAAACCCAAAACCTGAACCCAACAGAACCCTCCAACTCCAGCCAGGGTGGGCGGAGGGAGGCCGGTGGAGGTTCGCCGATGACCTCAGCGGCCCGATGGCCCAGGAAGATTCGGATGAGCTACATGGAAGTCCCTGATGAGTGTGTGATCCAGGAAGTGTCTTGCTGGGACCCACAACCGCTCCTCTGGACCGTACCCCTTCCAGTCCACCAGGTACTGCCTCCCGCGTCCCCTTCGTCGACAAGCCAGGAGAGCTCGGACCGAGTAAGACAGATCCCCATCAATGATGACGCCTCCACAACCGCCTCGGTGGCGGTTGAGGAGGCGTTGCAGGCACCAGTGGGCTGGTCCAGACCGGCTTGAGACGGCTGACGTGGAAGGTAGAGTGGATCTTCAGGGATCTGGGTAGAACAAGCTGAACAGAAACCGGGTTAATGATTCGAGTGATAGAAAATGGCCCAATGAACCTCTGTGCCAACTTACGTGAGGCCACTCTTAGGGGAATGTCTTTAGTGGTAACCCAACCCTGTCACCTACTTTCTATGGCGGTTCGGTCGACCGCCTTCGGTTGGCAGCTGCCTTCTGCCCTGCCTGGGAGCGCAGCATGACCTGCCGTGCCTGCCGCCAGGTTCTCTGCCAACGCTTAAAGAGCGAGTGTGCTGACGGCACCTGGACCTCCTCCTCTAAGGTCGGGAACAGAGGACGCTGAAACCCGTAAGCACATTGGAACGGCGTCAGGCCGGTAGATGCGCATGGAAGAGTCCACCCACACCAGCTGCTTGGACCAGGCGGAGGGATTCTTGGACGCAAGGATCGGGAGATCGCGCAGAACTCACGCCAGAACTGGGAGATAAACTGGGGCCCCCGGTCTGACACCACGTCCTGGGGGAACTCGTGGAGTCTGAATACGTGATCCAGCACAGCCTGAGCAGTCTGCTTGGCGTTGGGGAGCTTGATCAGGGGAATGAAGTGAGCCATTCTTGAGAACCGGTCCACCACCGTGTGCCCCTGTGAAGGAGGCAGACCGGTCACAAAGTCCAAGGCGATGTGGGACCACGGCCTGTGTGGCACCGGGAGCGGGTACAGCAGGCCCGCTGGACGTGTGTTTGGGGTTTTGTGCGTGGCACAGTGGGGACATGCAGCCACATACTCCCGGACGTCCCTCAGGAACCCTGGCCACCAGAACCGACTCCCCACCACGAACACCGTGCGACTCCCTCCAGGATGGCCACTGATCCGACAGGTGTGTGCCCAGTGTATGACTTCCCCCCTTAATGCTGGGGCAACAAACAGTCAGTTAGGGGGACAAGATTGTGGTACTGGCCTGTTCTGGGTGGCCGCCTTGACCCGTGCCTCGATTCCCCACGTCACTGCTCCGACCACGCAGTTCGTAGGCAGGATGGTGGCTAGTTCTGTCTCCTCCAGCCCCGTCTCGTGCAGCCGAGATAAGGCGTCTGGCTTTGTGTTCTTTGTGCCTGGGCGGTAAGATAAATGAAAATTGAAACGCCATCGAGCCTGGCGGCAGTTCAGACGTTTAGCTGACTTAATGTATTCCAGGTTCTTATGGTCTGTGTAGACCAGGAATGGCTGATCCGCTCCCTCAAGCCAGTCTCTCCACTCCTCCAGTGCTTCCTTCACCGCGAGTAGTTCTCGATCCCCTATGTCATAGTTGCGCTCCGCCTGCGACAGTTTGCGGGACATGAAGGCGCATGGATGAAGCTTACCATCCTCTGGGCCCGACCCCGGTCTGTGAGGTGTCCACTTCTACCACGAACTGTCGTGAGGGACCAGGCATCCGGAGGATGGGGGCTGTTGAAAAGCTGGACCGCAACCGCTTGAACGCAGCCTCCGCTTCTGACGACCACTGAAAACACACCTTTGATGAGGTGAGGGCGTGCAACGGTGCAGCAATGGTACTGAACCGCTGAATGAAACGCCTGTAAAAATTGGCGAATCCCAGGAATCGCTGAACATCTCGTCAGTTCTGCGGTGTGGGCCACGTCTCTACTGCCCGGGTCTTTGCGGGATCCATGCCAATGCGGCCCTGGGAGATGACAAAGCCAAGAAACGTCACCGTGGAGACGTGGAACTCACACTTCTCAGCTTTGACGAATAGCTGATTTTCCAATAGCTGCCCTAGGACTCTCCTCACGTGTCGCTGGTGTTCCTCCTCTGTCTTGGAAAAAATCAGGATATCATTAAGGTACACGAACACAAACTCATTAAGCATGTCTCCCAAGACGTCATTCACTAATCCCTGGAACACTGCTGGGGCGTTGGTGAGGCCAAACGGTATAACTGGATACTCGAAGTGTCCGGTAGGGGTGTTAAAAGCCGTTTTCCACTCGTCCCCCTCCCTAATGCGGACCAGGTGGTAGGCGTTGCGGAGGTCCAGTTTTGTGAAGATCCGTGCTTCCGCCAACACCTCAAATGCAGATGCCAGCAGAGGGAGGGGATAGGAATCCCGGATGGTGATATCGTTCAGGCCCCTGTAATCGATGCAGGGCCGAAGAGATCCATCTTCCTTGCCCACAAAGAAAAACCCCGTGCCGACCGGAGAGGACGATGGGCGGATCAGCCGCGCTGCCAGGGCTCCGCCCAGGTAGTCCTTCATAGCTGTCCTCTCTTTGGGGGACAGCTAGTACAACCGGCCCTTCGGTGGAGAGGACCCCGGTTGTAGATTGATGGCACAATCATGGGAACGGTGCGGAGGCAGCTGTGTGGCCTTCTTCTTACTAAACACCTCTCTGAGGTCCAGGTAGCAGTCGGGAACCCCAGCCACATCCACTGACTCTGCCCTGTCCTGTCCAGCAGAGGTCGCCAAATCTGCGGCCCTGGTGAAGCAGTCAGCCTCGCACTCCTTTTCCCACTGCTCAATCTCCCCGCTCCTCCAGTTGATCTGGGGATTATGTCGGCGCAGCCAGGTGTGCCCCAGAATCACCGGGTGGTGACAGTCATGCACAATCAGGAACGTAATCTTTTCAGAATGCATGTCGAGAAACCTCATATTTATTCGTTCAGTGTGATGGGGGATCTTCCACAACGGCCGACCATCGAGAGCGGCAGTCTCCCGTGGTTCCGCCAGCGGGTGGATCGGCACTCCCAGCCTAGTGGGAAAACCGGCGTCCATTAGACTGGCGTCTGCCCCCGAATCAATCAGAACCGCCTGCTGGATGGACCGGTTTCCGTGCTGGAGTGTCACCGTTGGCAACGGGCGGAGCCATTATGCACACTCGTTCGGCTCACCATTAGCCTCCGGTCTAATGATATGCCTGGTCTTTTAGCGAGCAATGAGAAGTGAAATGACCCGACTGACCGCAATAGAGGCACAGCCCCAGGCTGCGACGTCTGTGTTTCTCGACCGAGGTGAGGTGCGCGCGTCCCAGCTGCATCGGCTCCTCCACTGACAGGTCGAGGAGTACCACAATCTTGTCCCCTCCGTCTCCGCGCGCTGCTCCTGCTCGCTGCTCCATAACCGACGGTCTATTCGATTCGATGGCCAGTTCGATGAGCGAGTCCAGCTCCCGTGGCAGATCCCGAGCCTCCAAACAGTCATTCACCCGGCGAGGTAAGCCGGATGAACACTTCCCCGAGAGCAGTGGCGTCCCAGCCCGCCTCCACTGCCAGCGTGCAAAACTTGAAGGCGTATTTCGCCGTGCTGCGAACGCCTTGCCTGATGTTTACAAGCCGCTGAGCCGCCTCTCGGCCAGGTGTCAACTCCTGAAAGATCTGTTTCAGGGCTTTGGCAAATCGGGCGTAAGTGCTCATGCATGCCGACTGATTCTGCCACTCCTTGGTCGCCCATACCTCCACGGGTGCCGTGTGGTATGATAATGCGAACGCCACCTTGGAGCGCCCAGTGTCAAACTCAGGTGCATGGAGCTCATAATTTATCTCACACTGGGTCAAGAAGGTTCATCAGTCACCTGCCCCCCCCTGGAGAACCGCTGCGGTGCTCCCAGACGCACCTCCGGCGCAGATGGGTGGCGCACCATCGCGATCACTGGTTCTGGTTCTGAGGACTGTGCTGACTCACCCCGAACCACCGCTTGATCTCGCACCAGCCGCGTGAGCTCCGCGACAGAGGTCTCCTGTCTGGCAGCGCAGCGGGTCAGATCCCGCAAAGCGGCGTCGGTCTGACCCTCAAGTTCCTTGATCCGCTGCTCCTGAGCCTGGAGTGCGGACTCCACAGCGTCCTCGCCGGCTGGGTCCATAGCTGCCCAGATTGTTCTGTCAGGCGGGGCAGGCGTCTTGACAGATCGGACCCACATGCACGGCACAGAATCCAACTCGTTCCAAAAGATAACGTTTATTGTGCAGGATACAGAGAAACAGTCTGCAGATCACTGGCACAATCTTCAAACAAGGGGACAGGCAGATAGCGGCGGTCAGACAAGCACGGGTCAGTAACAGAGAGGCAGGAATAGGGTACCGGAGGATCAGGCAGTTCGGCATCAGTGGACAGGCGATGGTCATCAACAAACAGGCTCGGCAACGGTACAGACAAGGACAAGGCAAAGACTAGGTCGGCTCTGAAAACAGAACTGGTATTAGGCAGGGAATCAAAACGAATGCTGGAATGCGGAAAGAATAACGACAATCTGGCAGAGGACACAGGTAAGTACTGGTGATTAACTACTTGCGTGATTGAAAATGACAGACAGGTGGAGTGATGTGGACCGAAAGTGAAAGCTGGCAGCAACATGGACTAGAAAAAAGAAAACGGAAATACCAAAATAAAACCAGAAATAAACCCAAAACCTGACACTGACCGATTGTTCTGTTATTGGAGGTTGGAGGGGAGTGGAGTTTGGATGCTATTACTATAATTACTATCATTATGATTATACGCACACATCATCAGTAGGGTAAAACTAACCTGTCTCACGACAGTCTAAACCCAGCTCACGTTCCCTGTGTCTGGTGGTTCTGGTGACCATTGCTCTGAAGGGCCAGTTGCCACAGAACCTTGGACTGGCGTCTGCTTTCTTTACATCTGATGGCCTTTTGAGTTTTAGTTTGATTAGATTATTAGATTTTTACGCACACTTAAATTAAAACAAAAGCTAAAAAATTACTGAAGTTAATAATATTCATCTTCGCATGGACTTAGATGTCTGCAGCTAATTATATGACAATTCAGCCAATAAATACCAGAGGGCCTCATATACGAAGGGTACTTCCGGCGTAAGCACGAATCTACACCCAAGGTCAGATGTATCAAAAACCATTAGGGATACGAAGAGGTGAAACTGGGAAAATGTTAATCACGTTAAAATGATCATTAGTCACAACAGAGAAAAAAATAAACAACTAGATAAAGTATTTCCAAAAGAAAATGCACAATGAATACTTCCATGCTGAATGTCTTCCTTAAGAATTGCTCAAAGTACCTGAAACATTTAAAACACAGCTGAAAGTAGCTGAAGCATTTAAAGCATAGATGAAGTTATCTGTAGAGAATTAGGAGTTGTTTACAGTGGAATATTTGCAGAAGAAGCCGAACCAGTTGAATTTGAAATTCAGGAAACTTGAAAAAGATTTGCAGAAATTGAAGAACTGCTAAAAATGAAAGGAAGTTTATAAAGGTTTGCTTAATTAGATGGAATACAGCTACATGTATCAAAACCGGTAAATATTGTAATTAAATAGTTTTGATTTCAATAGCTAAGAGAATAGCTCAAAGTTGTGGAAATATTTAATACAGCTAAAATTTGCTATGGAAGAAATTGAAATATTGGAGCTTTGAAGGAAGCATGTGCAGGTAATTGCTAAACAGTAAAATAGTCAAATTAACTAATCATAATTAACCAGTCAAAAGCACAAAACAATGCTATTTAGGCTAAAAAAATTGAAAGGATTTGGAAGAAGCATGTGTGAAGCATATTAACCAGTCAAAACCACAATTCTTCCTATAATAAAGTATATATAAAAGTTAGTTTTAGATTGGCGTAAATAGTCCTTAACTATTCATTATCCATTAACTATTCACAATCAGAATCAGAATCAGAAAAGCTTTATTGCCAGGTCCTGTAGAGCTCACTTTACAGAACGAGGAATCTGACTTGGTGAAATGATAACAGTATGACATACAACATGACATGGTGACAGTACAAAATACAACATGACGTGGTACTTGGATAGTGCAATTAAGGATAAATTATTATTATCAACAGACTATATATTGTGGAGTGAAGTGGATGCGCAAGTGGTCTGGGATGGTGGGACCTGTAAGTGGCAGCGATAGTCCTTTGGTTGGGTGGGGGTCAGCTGGGGGGAGTTGGGGCACTGTTCAATAGACTGACTGCAGTTGGGAAAAGGCTGTTTTGTGGCGAGAGGTCCTTGTCCTGATGGACCGGAAGCCCAGGAAGCGGAAGGACTCCACAGGGGTGTATCATATAGGATGGAAGGGGGGAGGGTGGCTGGGTCCTTCCTGAAATCCACTGTCATCGCCACTGTCTTCAGAGCATTGAGCTCCAGGTTGTTAGCGCTGCACCATGACACCAGACTGGCTATCTTACTTCTGTAGGCAGACTCATCTACTGCTCTGTAGGCGAACTGGAGGGGGTCTGTAATGTTTTTGAGGTAGGAGAGAACGAGGCGCTCAAAGGACTTCATAACTACAGAGGTCAGGGCAATGGGTCTGTAGTCATTCTGTACCGTGACAATAAACTAGTTTTAGCTAGTTTTATTTTTAGCTAAAGATCTGAATTGGTTCTATTATTTTGAAAGGATTTGGAGGAGGGGTGAGTGCTTAATAGCTAAACTAAAATGAGATTGGTCCTTTTATTTTGACTGCTGTGACTACTTTATAGTTTGGTAATCACCTGCACGTTTCCTCCATATACTTTCAAAATAAGAGCACCAATCTAAATCTTTAGCTAAATATCGCAATATTTCTGTTTTCAACTAGTGTATTGTGAGTAGTTAATGAGTCTATTATACTATTTTGGCAATTACCAACACCGTCTTCTTCCATATCCTTTCTTTAATTTCAGCAAATCTTTCCTCAATTTGAAATTCAAGCGCTTCAGCTGCAAATATTCTGTTTAAACTCACTCTTTTCAAATACATTAATTTGTGCTTTACACGCTTCAGCTACTTTCAGCAATTCTCCAGGAATACATTCAGCATGGCAGCATTCACTGTGTATTTTCCTATGGAAATGCTTTATCTAGTTACTATTATTGTTCTTCTGTACGTTTTTCAACACTTAACGAGTCCTGCATACTTCAAGCTATCAAAATCTTTCAAATATTAAAAGGGGCAGCATTTGCAGACTAAGTGTGAATCCATTTAGCTTTTTCACATCTTTCATATTTTTTAAATTAATAAGCTTATTTCAATTATTTTTTTCCCTTTGAAATGAATGAAAAACCATTTTCACATACTCCTCAGCTTTGTCATTTATTTTAGCTTTAACTACTGCATTGCCAGCACACAGCCAGCTGTTGACCACACTAGGGTCCTAGCCACGGGGGCATCCAAAGGGAGCTGTAGACCAGCCAGGTAGTGGACCCTGAGCCGAAGCGAACCATGCCAGCTCTGTGGGATGCAATTATCTGTATGTCAGCAAGGCATCAAGTTTCCATAAAACTGGCAGGGCAACATTAAAGCGCAGTTTGCATCAAGAGCAGGTTTAACTGATGTGATTGGACTCATCGACTGGACACATCGCTATGAAAGCACCGTCACAGGATGAAACATGTGTCAACAGGATACATTTTCATTTCATCAACGTCCAAATAATAAGTGATGCACAAATGCAGCTACAGTCAGCAACATTGTAGCAAGGTGCCTGGTTTAATGATAATCCATTCATTGTATCAGATATAAAGCTGGCACCAGATCGGTGGCTTCTTGGTCAGTAAATAATTTACGGCCTTAATATGAATTCCTGTCTTCAATGATGATTGGTAAGTACGATTGATACATCTGTACTTATGCAGTTTACTAGCTTAGCTTACACCAGGTTTAGTAGGCCCCAGATGTTTGGAAAACACCCCGTATTTGTATGTAAGCTTAACGTGAGTTTGTTTAGCAGGTGCCAATATATTTCAAACTGGACAAAATGATTGGAAACCCCTCAGATGATCTTGCTAGAGCCACGTGGGTCGCATGGCACACACATAGCCTTTAATCCCAATATAGTTTTTCACGCAGCCCTTAACTCAGCCCTATTTGAAAGTCATACACCTCAATCTGCCAGCGGATTTAATCCTAAATGCTCTCCTATCTGAGCAAGTAACGTAAAAGCAAATGCCCTAAGCTCCCTATGGCTCTAAGTTAACAATCATCACTGGGGATTCAAACTTGAGAGAAGGGTCAATTGGAATAAAGAGAAAGGTAGGTGGAGGTTATCATAGGATGAATAGTAAAGGAGGACAGAGCTGTGGTCTTATGTACACAAGAGGAAAGATGATTACTATGATCTGCTGATGAATAATAATATGACGCTGATATTTCAATAAATGAGCAGAGCATGCTAAAAAACAGACAGCACATACAAATCAGAAGCAGCTGTTGGTGACCTGCAAAGTCTAAATGTGCAGTAAATAGTTACACATTGACACACTGACAAACAGGTAAATCCTTTGGCCGCAGAGGCTGACAGACTGGAACCTTGTCAAAGATCCCAGAAGAACGTACATCGATGGTAATGGTAAATTTCATACATATAACATAGGCAAGAGCAAGCAGTCAGAAGAATAAACTGATGTGGACAAACAGTCAGATGATCTTATAATGTTGGATGATTCATGAGATTTTCATTAATACAGCAGTGTGATTATGTTTGAATGATAAATCAGAAGTATTTAATACATGTTCTAATTCAATTTCACAAGCTTGAAATCAGGGTGAAATAAAGTTTAATGTTTGAGGGCAGGAGTCAGGTTATGGTGGAAATTTCCCATAAAGAGGCAGATGAGAGAGTTGTCTTTTGCGTGATTTATTATGAAAATAAAGGAAAATAAAAATAATGGGGAAAGCAAATCAAAAACATGGATGTTGATCGTGCACATCCACAAACCAAAAACCAGCTGGGGAGATCAGTGCACACACCACGAAGGTGTGATGCAAAGAGCCCACGATCCTCAAGTTGCTTCTGCCTTTTAACCCCTTTCTCTGGCTCTGGTGGAATGTCTCTCTGCAGCAATAGAATTGTTTGTGCCACCTTATCTCGCTGTGAGTGAGAATGTTTGCTTTCTCACTTCTGCATCGTCATGTCTTGTTATGCAAAGGAAGGAACACCAAGCTTCCAAGACAAGATGCATTGGCTTTAACAGCCTTGGGTCTGGTGGGGAGTCAGATAGGATGGAGCCAGAGACCGGTGTAAAACACAAACATATATCATAAATTATTAGTCAGTCAAATGGAACATCAGATGTTTAAACTTGATGTGCGACAGCACAAGAGATTAGTTGTTTTTGTAAGAATGTTTAGCACATGACGACTGTGTTGGATAAGAAAAAGCACAAAGGCACAATTTTTCCCATTACACAGGTGCAGGTCGTGCAATCTTGTGTGCTCAAACTACAATTTTAAAATGTGTGCAAAATAAAGTTTTAAGGAACCGAGGTGTCACTGGAAAGTACCAGCACGATCAAAAGAGGAAACGGCAAGAGAAAATGGGAAAGTTAATAAGGTAAAGGTGTTGATGAGCTGCACTATTGATCAAAGTAAGGCTAGGATTAGATCATGCCTGATCACTTGTACATACAGTAATTTGTTGTCATTGGTGATGTTGATAATAATTACTCTGTAATGTGACCAATGAGGTGAGGGAATGTGTATAGGGTGATGCTAAAAAAAGTTAAACTAAGCATGACATAGGCAGAAAATGGGTACAACAACCCCAGGTTTTGGCTTACAAATAAGAAGAAAGCTGCTATAACTTATTGTGACTCCTTGGTACAGTATCTGTCATAGTCTGAGTCTGTCAGCCAGCTTCCCATTTTATTTTGTAGCGACTTCCGGGTTTTTGTTCATGTTCATGTGTTTATGAGGATTAAAAGCAGTGAATTAGCAGGATGAAATTCTTTGCCTGGTCTCTTGTACTGGAGATTGCAGGGTAACAGACAACCTCTTCCTGGGTTACAATTAACAAATGGGGGCCAGACAAATTTAAACCTAAAATAACTAGGCCGTTCAACCTTGCAGACTAACACACAAGACAGCAAAAACCTTAGACTTACAGAATAATAATTTAATTACAGTTTTTCTTGACCTGAAACTAGGTTAGAATTAAAAAACTAGGTTCCACTCAATCTTCATCATCACTATTCCAGCAGAGCAGAAGACACGCAAATGCGTAAACCTGTTTTCATTGGACTGACACATGGTCTCCACACTTTTGTTAAGCAGTTAACACTGATGTCATTTAAGCAGTCTAAAGTTAATTGTTTTAGCTTTGGTGACCAAACAGAAAATATCTGTTCTTAACTATTAGAAACTAGTAAGATCAGTATGAAATCACTGAAGTGCCTGTTTGACTCTGCTTCACACAAACTTTAAAGGTCCATGCACATGCAAAATTCACTTTTTGGACATTCTGGTACGTTTATTTAACTCCCTGGGTCACATTAAACACTCCTGGTGTGTTAGAAGTACGCCCCCTACTTATTTCACATTTTTGAGAGTTTATCCAATCCGGTTCAAGAACCATTGTTTCAAATTTAGCGGCCTGGATACGTCTGCATTTGCGCAGACCAATCACAGAACCAGCTTCGCCCCCACCCCCCAGACAAACCTGGAACCCTAAATGTACCTGAAACATTTCGTTTCAGTCCCTCCAGTCACAGACAAAAGAAGAAGAAGTCACTCACTGCGCAGTCTACCATAGGAGGCGGTGCTAATGCACCTTTCATTTGGTTGCCACCCGCCATTTAAAAGACAAAAAGAAGTCACTCAGGTTGAAGAAGCGCCCACTTGCTGCTTCCCCAAATGTAAGTGGACGCTTGATACTTATTGGATGTACTGTATGTACTTCAGAAGTTTCTCTGTTTATAATGTAGCTTCCCTCCTGTGTAAGGAATGCTAATTGCTAGAACCTTTGAATCTAACAGCTACAGCGACAGAGAGAGACAGTGTTGCAAGGTGCTGACACGCAATTTGGATGAGTCCAAGCCTCTCCAGCATTTGTCCGATTCGAATCGTGTGATATATGGTACTGAGGTCATTCACTCAGCTCACATTATAGCTGCTAGCGCGATAGTTAGCGGCTAGCGTTAGTAAGTTGTGAGAGTCAGCTGTGTTTCTAATTACTACCGAGCCTGTCGTGTGTATGTTGTAGCCCGAGTAGACCCGTGAATTTGGGTTATTGCAAGTTCTATCTAGGTCTAACATGTGTGTTGTTGCTTATCTAGTCAGCTACATTAGCTGTAAACGTGACATGTTTTTTTATACAGGCTGACGCATGCCGGCTACCGAAACGCAAGGAGGTTTCTTCTCAAACTGACACGCAGCTACCTTGTAGAAGAGTAGAAGAGTGCTCACCTCAGGAGCAAAGTTATGTACAATTAACAGCAGTATAATCATTTTTTGTCCCACCGGCCCTCTGAGCAGAATTTGAGCAACCTGACAGAAAGGAGGTCATTAATTTCATGCTAAGATTTAACAAACCAGCACTATAAAATAGTGATACATAGGAAATAGTGGTCATTTCATTAATCTGCTATTCTATTCTTTATACCTTCTAGAGTGGTGTCAAGGAAAACAGCTGCATCCTCCATCTGTACAGCAGCTGCACTGCTTCCGATCTTCCAACACGTGAAGACAAAAAAGATCCTCACATCTCCCCAGCCAACTGCCCATGACTGTACCTGTTCCACTCCAGAAACTATGCTTTCAACATAACCATGAATCCTACCCGTTCATTTTCTGGTCTGCAAATTGAACTGTGACGGTAACTTATCCAGCATTATAGTGCTGGTGCATTGGTTAAAAATAAAGTTGGCTTTGACTATTGCTGTTTCACTGAACTATTTTTGTATGTATATACCTAATGAGGGAAAACAGACAAATGTTTTATAATATTTCAACTTTTATTGAGGTATTGCCAAAAAAACAATAATTTAGGTATTTCACAGGTGGTCTAAGTTCAACATAGGTTCCTTGTCCCTCAGGAAACACTGCCCTGATCCAGACTAGGGAAGGTGGGATGACTTGGACTCTACGCCCTAGAAGTCAGCACCAGCTGACAAGACTTCTAGGCTAGATACCTGCAACAACTTGAGATCAACACAGACATACAGTAGTACTGAAAAAAACAATAACTACATTTCTATTAGTTATATATTGGCACTTGATATATCATACACCTTACAAAAAAGCTATTAAAAAATATTAGGTCAATATATATTTAGAAACAAAACTATGTTTGTAAACCAGAGTTCCCAGGTACAATATGATTAATCTGTAAATAGTAAAATGTTCTAAAGTTTTTTATGAATTTCTGAGATACTGATTCATTCCATGCATTTGTAATTGTCTGATATACTGTATATTAAATGTGTTCTGTAATGAATACACATTCAATCATACTGAGAGGTTGATCCTGGACTCTCTGCGTTCTCTGGTCAAACCTTTAGTCAACCCCTCCAGTTTGCATATCTACCCCAACTAGGAGTGGATGACGCCATCATACATCTGCTTCATCGCACCTACAACCACCTGGACAAGCCTGGCGCCATAGTGCATTCAACACCATCCGGCCTACGTTACTGGGAGAGACCTTGAAAGACATGTAGGTGGAGCCCCCATGATCTCATGGATCATGAACCACACCACCAAGCACGATCAAAAAACAAGAACACAGTCGAACACATGCTAAGCAATCAGAACTGGAATGCTGGTAAGAAAAAACAAGAAAGAAAGAAAGAAAGAAAGAAAGAAAGAAAGAAAGAAAGAAAGAAAGAAAGAAAGAAAGAAAGAAAGAAAGAAAGAAAACTAAAACAAGACAGAAACAGTGAAAACAGGACTAGAACTGACAAAACATCACAAGCAAAAATTAGTACAAGAATATGTCAACTAAACACAGGAACCGCATGTGGACACAAGAACTAAGGAGACTGGAGTTGAAGAACCAGGCTGCTCTCAGGCGACCAGGCGTGGGACTAGACCTAGGACAGGAACTGGGGCAGGTATTTCCAGGAACCAGGGCAGGCGTGGTCATCTTTGGATCACCAGGACACAGGAACTGGCTGTGAAGAGACATAAACTGAAGGCAGACATGAAGTTGGAGCTGAGACATGAACATGAAGTGCAGAGGGTGCTCCAGGGCCACACACATTGTATCTCAATTGGGCATATGGGCAATGGCAATGGATGGTGCACGGTAAAATCAGAGCAGAGGTACAGGCAAGGAAGAGGTAGACAGGGTGACAGGAAGGTCAAACTATGCTTGAAACTAGCAAAGCATGGAAGTTAATACAATCAGTCATCAGTATGACATTTTGGCAACTACATTTATTTACATTTTTGTTTGTAAAACTTTTTAATAGTCCTGTGTTATTTAAACAACCTCAGTGTCAGAGCTGTCAGCTGAATGTGTTCCATTGTAAAAACATTATTTAGGGGTTTTGCCAGTTGTGTCGTCATCAGATGCCATCACTGCTTCACAGTAATTACACAGTAATTACTTTATGGTGATAACTAATGTGAATAAATTATTATCAATACAGTACAATTTTTACAGTCATTAAAATAAGCTAAATGATTTCTCAAGAGGATGCTCTGCTCATATTTGTTGGATATCAGCACACAGCATTTAGGATGCCTGTGTCAAGTGCCTTGCTCAAGTGCGCTTAGACAACCAGCAGCCTTTCCAGACTTTTGTGAGACTTGGTGACACTCTGGCCCAGAATGACCAGAGAACAGGACTCATGTTTCATTAATGGAACTTGTTGTGTTTTCTGCCAGCGTAATACTTCACTAGGTATCTGCTTATGTTAATGACACACACACAACCACATTTGGGATCTTGTGGCCACGCCTGGATGCAGCTCCACATTGTTGCTGCTTTAATAATCAGTTTTAATGAGCGTCATCCGCTACTATTCCCTTTGGCGTGCCCCCCTCCCTCAATTGCTCTCTCTCTCTCTCTCTCTCTCTCTCTCTTTGTCTGTGACTTTGCTTGCATTTCTTTCTCTTAGCCCTTGATTTCACTAACTCACTCACTCACTCACTCACTTGCACATATACTAAAATAATGTGTCAGATTTTGCTCCTTCAAATTAATTTCATCATTCTGATGTTATTGCCATTGCTTATCTATTACCAACAGTAATAATACTGAGGTTCATGGCTGCTGAGGCACTGACTCCTCTGCAGTCAAATTTTAGACGAAAGAACTTAGAATCTATTTCACTATTTAATTGACAATGTTTCTTACTACCGACTATGTTTCATGTCTTATCTTCATTACTTCCTCACCCACAGGAACACCTTTCTTCTGGAAAGATGTGGGGGGGGGGGCGAGTTCATGCACAGCTTGAGACTGGACTTGAGTAGATGTTTGTTTTAATGCAGACAAATCCAAAACGGTAGGCAGAACTCAGGGTCAGACAGGCAGTGGTCAAAAACAGTAAATTCGTACACAGGCTGAAATACTGACAAGGTCTGGGCAAAAACAAGATCAGGACAGGCAAGAACAGAACCAGTAGGACTTACTGAAATGCTGGAATGCTGGCTGACATAAACACGAGAACAGAACTGACTGGCAAATCTGGCTGAGAATCTGGCAAAGCAAGGTGGTGAGTGCAGGAGTATAAGTAACCAACTAATGACCGATTGAATGCAGATGGTGAAAACAAATGATTAAGAGAATAAATCAAGAACTAAACAGGACTGATCAAAACCGGAAGTACAACAAAATAAAACAGGAAGTGACTACAAAAAAACAGGAATGACTGAGAAAACTGTTATGAGACTCGAGTTGTGACAGGACAGAGTATATTTAATCTGTTGCCTCTATATGTTCTTCACAATTGATACCTATTTTAAACAAAAGTATTGGGATGTATAAAATTTGTACCTATGACCCTCACTGAAGTTTTAAGTTGTAAAATTTGAATTGTGCTTTAACAATTTTACTTTATGCCATCACTTATTTTAGGGAATATTTAAAACCATTAGTGGTCTTATTGCAGAGCATTGATTCACTGTGTTAAACAATGACGTTCAAGTGAGGCAGGACAATCCTCCTACCTCATTTTTTTCTACAGCTTATTTTGTACTTATGTCAAACACACATCAATAAACACTAGGCAGGTTGTAGAATGCAAACCAAGACAGGATCGGGCAAGCACCACGTCTGTGAAGGTTTGAGTCTCAGGACTGAGGCTCGATGCTGCACTTCAGGTTTCTCTCACAATTACATTCAAAATATGCAAACTCAGCAACTTTTAATCAAAACACTGTTAAGAATTATTTAAGAAAAAAAAAATACATATATGCATATGGGCATACAAATGTGTGTGTATATATATATATATATATATATACACTCTATTCTCACCCTCCGCGGGTGGTCTCATCCACTTTCCAAGCTCGGGTCCTCTACCAGAGGCCAGGGAGCTTGAGGGTTCTGCGCAGTATCCTTGCTGTTCCTAGGACTGCACTTTTTTGGACTGAGATTTCGAATGTTTTTTCCAGGGATCTGTCGTACCCACTCCTCCAGTTTGGGGGTCACAGCCCCTAGTGCTCCGATCACCACAGGCACCACTGTGGCCTTCACCTTCCAAGCCTTCTCCAGTTCTTCTCTGAGCCCTTGGTATTTCTCTAGTTTCTCATGTTCCTTTTTCCTGATGTTGCCATCGCTTGGAATTGCCACATCCACCACTACGGCTTTCCTCTGCTCTTTATTCACCACCACAATGTCTGGTTGGTTCGCCATTACCATTCTGTCAGTCTGGATCTGGAAGTCCCACAGGATCTTGGCTCGCTCGTTCTCTACCACCTTGGGAGGTGTTTCCCACTTTGACCTTGGGGTTTCCAGTCCATACTCTGCGCAGATGTTCCTGTATACTATGCCAGCCACTTGGTTATGGCGTTCCATGCATGCTTTCCCTGCCAGCATCTTACACCCTGCAGTTATGTGCTGGACCGTCTCTGGGGCCTCTTTGCACAGTCTACACCTTGGGTCTTGTCTGGTGTGGTAGATCTGGGCCTCTATGGCTCTGGTGCTCAGGGCCTGCTCCTGTGCAGCCAGGATGAGTGCCTCTGTGCTGTCCTTCAGCCTAGCCCTTTCAAGCCATTGGTAGGATTTGTTGAGATCAGCCACTTCAGTTATGTTCCGGTGGTACATCCCGTGCAAGGGCTTGTCCTCCCATGATGGTCCCTCTTCCAGCATCTCATCCTCTGTTCTCCACTGCCTGAGACATTCACTCAGCACGTCATCTGTCGGGGCCTTATCCTTGATGTACTTATGGATCTTGGATGTTTCATCCTGGATAGTGGCTCTCACGCTCACTAGTCCTCGGCCTCCTTCCTTGCGGCTAGCGTACAGTCTCAGGGTGCTGGATTTGGGGTGGAACCCTCCATGCATGGTGAGGAGCTTTTGTGTCTTAACATCTGTGGTCTGTATCTCTTCCTTTGGCCACCTTATTATTCCCGCAGGGTATCTGATCACTGGCAGAGCGTAGCTGTTTATTGCCCGGGATTTGTTCTTGCCATTGAGCTGGCTTCTTAGGACTTGCCTTACTCGTTGGAGGTATTTGGCTGTTGCCGCATTCCTTGTTGCCTGTTCAAGGTTGCCGTTTGCCTGTGGTATTCCAAGGTACTTGTAATTGTCCTCAATGTCTGCTATTGTTCCTTCTGGGAGTGAGACCCCTTCTGTGTGGATTACCTTGCCTCTCTTTGTCACCATCCTCCCACATTTCTCGAACCCCAATGACATCCCGATGTCCGAGCTGTAGATCCTGGTGGTGTGGATCAGTGAGTCGATGTCTCGCTCACTCTTGGCGTACAGCTTGATGTCATCCATGTAGAGGAGGTGACTTATGGTGGCCCCGTTCCGGAGTCGGTATCCATAGCCAGTCTTGTTTATTATTTGGCTGAGGGGGTTCAGACCTATGCAGAACAGCAGTGGGGACAGTGCATCTCCTTGGTATATGCCACATTTGATGGATACTTGGGCAAGTGGCTTCCCATTGGCTTCAAGGGTGGTTCTCCACAACCTCATCGAGTTTGCAATGAAGGCCCTTAGAGTTCTGTTGATGTTGTACAGCTCCAAGCATTCAGTGATCCATGTGTGTGGCATTGAGTCATAGGCTTTCTTGTAGTCGATCCAGGCTGTGCACAGGTTGGTGTGTCGCATTCTGCAGTCTTGGGCGACTGTTCTGTCTACCAGGAGTTGGTGTTTGGCTCCTCTTGTATCCTTACCAATGCCCTTCTGTGCTTTGCTCATGTATTGACTCATGTGCCCACTTATCTTAGCTGCGATGATGCCTGACATGAGCTTCCATGTTGTGGAGAGGCAGGTTATTGGCCGGTAGTTGGATGGGACTGTACCCTTTGAGGGATCCTTCATTATCAGGATCGTTCGCCCTTCGGTTAGCCATTCAGGGTGAGTCCCATCCCTTAGCAGCTGGTTCATTTGTGCTGCCAGGCGCTCATGGATTGCAGTGAGCTTCTTTAGCCAGTAGGCGTGGATCATGTCAGGGCCAGGTGCTGTCCAGTTTTTCATACCTGAGACTCTTTGTTGGATGTCTGCCACTGTGATAGTCACTGGGTTCTGTTCAGGGAGGTTGCTGTGGTCTTCCCTCAGATCCACCAGCCACTGTGCATTGTGTCAGGACTCGGGCAGGCGGCGGACCCACATGCACAGCACGAAGGCACGATTATGATAAAGCACAGGTTTATTAGATACGGCAGGGTCAGGCAGTCCAGGTCATACACGGAAGTGTTCAGTGAGCGGTAAACAAGGGAGCAGGCAATCTCTGATTAAATGTCCAGGCAGGGTTCGGTACACAAACAGGCTCGGTAAAGGTACAAACGGGGATAAGGCAAACTCACGGTCAGGTAGTTAGTCCAGGTTCTTTTACAGGCAGGATACACGGAGCAAGGCAAAACAGGAACAGGCACAAGGAGCACGGACACGGAACACGAAAACACGGGAAACTAGGAACGCTCAGGAAACACGGAACACTAAGGAAACTCGGACTCTCAAGAAACACGCGACACTGATGAAACACGAACGAAACTCAGAACTCTCAGGAAACACGACAATCTGGCAAGTGACTACGGGAACAGGAGGTGACTAAATACACAGGTGAGTGATTAACTGATTACAGACAGGTGTGGGTGAATGAACTAGGGAGTGAGCACTGAACTGGCAACGGGAAGTCTACAAAATAAAACAGGAAGTAGTGTGACAACAGGACATGGCGTGAAACATGACAAACAGGACATGGCGTGAAACATGACACATTGCTGTTGTGTGACGCCTCCCTTTCCCATATACCTTTCCAGTACTGTTCAGTTTCCAGCCTTGGTGGGTCTGCTCTGTTGTTATTACCCTGCCATTGAGAGTACACTTTCGCAGGTTGTGTTGCGAACAGCCGGTTTATTCGTTTGGCTTCGTTATCTCTGGTGTATCTCTTTAGGCGGCTGGCCAAGGCTTGTAGCCTTTGCTTGGCAGTTTCGAGTGCTTCAGCTTCATCTGGCTGTACCTCTTGGGCATCGGTCTTTTCACTGCACCTCTCTGGGCCTCTGTCATTTGGCTCACTTCCCTCCGAGCTGCCTTGATTTTTGCCTCCAACCTTTGTTTCCATGGTGGGTATTGTTTCTCATGGCTCCCATGGTTGCTCTTATGGCCAAGCACCTCTAGGATCACTGATGCTGAAGCGTATATCAGCTCATTGGTTTCTGTGATTGTTGTGGTAGGGATCGCTCTCAATGCTGCATTCACATCTTCCATGAGACTTTCTGATGGTACTTCACTTAGCCGTTGTAGTGGGGTTCGGGGTTGCCTGTTCAATCTCGCCATGATCTTATCTTTCAGGTCAGTCGCTGCCTCGCTCAGCGTATCTGTGCTTATTGGGGCTTCGTACCCAATTTCCGGTTGGGGAGATGGTGAAACCTCCCCTCTGACCTGGCGTCCTGGCTCCCCCTTGCCGTAGCATTTGTGTTGTATCTCGTCAATCTCAAGTCGTGATAGCAGTTGCCGTTTGTGGATGTTGGAACACTGAGCTACTAGTTGCTTCGCCGTCAGCCTTGAATGTGGGTTTCTCCGTTCCCATTCACCGCACATTCTTTGCATCTAGCCCCTCTGACTAGGGTTACTTGAGTAGTAGCATTCCAACAGAGCCTTGTTCTCGCATCTCAGCCATTTCAAAAATACACATACAAAAATTGGCAGATGATTACTTGCAAAGTGTTATGATCTGGGTTTTTGTTTCTTGTTTTATTCTGAAGGACTCTGGTTTCACTTATGTTTTGGTTTCCTGTTTTAGCGCAGTAGTTCCGGTTTTGTTGCATCATTCTGTTCACGCTAACTTTACTTCCGGTTGTCATTACACGCACCTGCCCGTCATTTAGTAATCAGTCCTCAGTATTTAGGCACCAGTATTCACCCAAGCAAACCGCCAGATTGTTGATTCCATGAGCTCACGTTCCAGCAGTTTTCTTGTTCAGCTTATCCTGTTGCCGACCCAGTTCCGTATCGCTGACCATCACTTCTCGTCTGATCCTGACTGGTATTGTAAATCCCTGACTCTATTGCTGAACTCCGCCTGTTTCTGGACCTATCTAAGCCTGCCGATTCTAACTCTGAGATCTGAGCCTTTTGGTTTTGACCTACGCCTGCTACCGGACCCGATTACGCCTGTTCCCTGTGTGCCGTGAACCCGTGCTTACCCGTGTATGATTTGGACTGTCTGTGACCTTGATTCTCGTATTAAAGATCCATTTAATCGTACCATTTGTCTGCTGCGTCTGCACTGCGCATTTGGGTCCTTTCTCTGCTGTTCCGTGACACAAAGGAAACAAATAGCCATCCAGTAAGTCCAAGCAGGACCTAAGCAGTCTTATTGTCTGTGTTATGTGGATGTGATGGTGGCATGCTGGCAGTACTTGTCTGCGTCTCCGGTGCTTCCTGTAGATAGCCGAATGCAGTGGGACAGCTGCAGTCTTAGGAACATTTCCAAACCACTGTGTGAGTCCAGATGTCTCACCCACTGTGTGCACTCTAATTACATCTTGCTGTTGGGAAACTGGTATGCAAACATCCTTTAAGGACTTTACTGAATAAATAACTTAAAGGGGCATTCTACATAAGATTTTTGTTCCTGTGACATCATGATGGGTTCAGACATTTTCTGACAGAAGACAAAAACAGTTGTTGATAATGTTGATTTATACTGTCGTGAGTTGTTATCAGAAAGGAGCCTCTATAGCTCTAACAAGAAGACGCAGACAAGGAATAATTAGCTAAGCAGCTGCTGTTAGACTCTGGATCAGGTCAAAGAGGCCTCAAACACATTTTCACCTACAATAAAAGCTGATTAAAAAAACATTTCTGTAATTTAATCAGCTCCCATAATACTCAAGCAAAGATAGCACAATAACATTAATTGACAGTAAAATAGGGAAATACAATAAATATATTTTTTTTATTATTGATAGTGTTTTTTTTTTATCACATTTGACCTTTTAAGCCTGTACTGATTTATCATGTGTGCTTCTGCTGCAAATAATAAATACTAAATAATTTCTATATGATTGATGGCATAACGGTGCAATAGAGAATTAAACTAAATTATGTATAATTTTACATTATGTAAAGACTACAGTAGTAAATGTCTGTCACAAGGCTGACTTCTACCAATAGATGGGACATACCTTTATTTACACTGTCAGTCTATTGCCGCCCATGATCTGAACCGCTGGTGCGCATCAGCACTTATTCCTCAGTGGTGTTTTAGACCTTTTATGAAGGAATTGGAATTCTTAAGAGAGATCCATGTTTAAAAAAAATTCTTTTTAAATGTCTAAATGATTGACCTGCAGGTCAGCTGGAAAGAAAAAAAATCAGAATAGATATCTTGAATAGAGCACTTTTCAGAAATACTGTTCGGTACTGTACTGAATTATAAGTTCCATCCATCCATCTTCTTAACCACTTACTCCCTAGTGCGGGGTCACGGGTGGTGCTGGAGCCTATCCCAGCTGGCTACGGGCGAGAGGCAGGGTACACCCTGGACGGGTCGCCAGTCCATCACAGGGCAACACATAGACAAACAACCATTCACTCACACACTCACACCTACGGGCAATGGAGAGAGTCCAATCAACCTAATGCACGTCTTTGGACTGTGGGAGGAAGCCGGAGAACCCGGAGAGAACCCACGCAGACACGGGGGGAGAACGTGCAAACTCCACACAGAAAGGCACCAGGGCCGCCTCCGGGAATCGAACCCAGAACCTTCTTGCTGTGAGGCGACAGTGCTACCCACCGCACCACCGTGCCGCCCTGAATTATAAGTTATTGTGCTCAATAAGATAGTGAAGATTTCCATGTCAACATAGCAAATAAAATCACAGCATTTAACTTTGTAATACTAAATGTTTTGAAATATTTAATTTTTGGTATTTTAGAGTTTCCATAGGAGGACTAGTAATTTTGGCTGCTTAGTTTATAGCTTGTCTCAGTAGCTGTTTGGTTTAAAGGGTGTAGCAGCCGTAACCCTCCACACAGGGTGAGTGCCAAGTCATTTGTGTCAAGAGTCGAAATTACAGTAGTTTGTGTCTAAAACACCTATTTTGTCCTTCTATACTAGCACTGCTAATGCAGGCACTCTCTACTGAACTCTACAGTAATATAGACTGGAGAACTTAATTTATACAATGAGCTCCTCTGTTTCCTTCTATTGCTTCTGTCCAATAACATCCCATCATTGTTCCATGTTTAACTAACCTTTTCTCTTTCTCTCCAGTAGTTGTGCCCCCCCTCTCCCCCACTCTGTCCTCACCTACAGGTATCATCGGACTCATAGCTATGTGTCTGTGATGGGCAGCTGCGGATCCAACCATCCTGCCTGTGTCCAGTCTCTGGTCCAACCATCCTGACTGGGCTCCGTTGTTGCTTGTTTCCGTGCTTTTCTCTCTCTCTCTATCCCGCCCACATCCAGCTTGGTTCTGCTGTAGGTTTCTTTTCCTCGTTAGAGAGGGTGTTTTTTCCTCTCCACTGTTGCTGTCAAATTCTAATTAAAGCTTTGCTGTATGTGGGATTGGTTGGGTTTAGTTGTATAAGGTCTTAAACCTTACGTTGTAAGGTGCCATGACTTGTTGTGATTTGGTGCTACAGTATGAATGAATGAATAATTTATTATTTATTTATTTATTTTTGTTCTGTCCAGTAGTTCATCAATCAGCATGTATTAGGCTGAATGCCATATTGTGATGGACAGCTTTGCTGAGGAGGAGTATATAAGAAATATATATACTCTTCTTAATTAATGGTTTATTTAATGTTTTATTTAGCCAATCCTAAATATACTCATACAAACATATACATATATCATATACATACACATATGCATTGTTATATATATCTCATACTACTTAATAATAGCCATGACACATCACAATTTCCATATTCACACATTATTCATTGATTGATTGGTAGTGATAAGTATCAGTAATGCTTACAGTTGGCTTTAGAAAGCCTGTTTATCAGCTCAGGTGTTGAGTGTCCCACTACAAGGTTAATAAAGCTGTAGCTTAGCATTGTTCACCCAAAGAGTGAGGCAAACGTTGGTGCATGAACAATGTCACTTGTGAAACGAGCGGAGGAGAGAACTCTAGCAGCCAGGGAGCCCACACACCTTCAGTTCCAGGAGGGCAGGTGTTGCGACCCAAGCCGCCCACACAGAACCCCCCAGGCAGAGCTGCAGCAGCCACAGAGACAGCACCTGTGGTCAGAGTGGGCCACCGTGGGTCAACGCTGTGCGCCCCATGAGAACCAGGGGCAAATACTCCCCCCAATGGGAGGGTCGGCCTGAGAGAATGGAGCCCGAGGACCCACGGTCTGTAGGGAGCCCGCTAGGAGATGCCCCCTAACTCAGAGTGGGGCCCACCCCCAGTCCACCGAGCATTGAGGGCCAACCTTCGCCCAGGGCCCAATGAACGCTGCAGCCCGAGTAGCCTGCCAGACCCCCCCGTGACAGGCCCGAGCACTTACCAGAGGGCGTTGGACAGCTAGGACAGGCAGCGCCCCGCCCGAGCAGGGGCAGCACCCCAGGAGAAAGACACCCCTCCGGGCACAGGCAGGCAACCCCAAAGAGACCCCCAACCCCCCCCGGACACACGGCACCGAGGTCTCCATCCCCAGGTTCGCCCCCGCACACTGGCAGGGAGCATGTAGGAATCTATCTGCTGTGTTATTTGTACAATGAGGGGAAATATTTGAGTTTGTGAGACCCATTTGGAACATCCTTTGTCTTTTATAATGTGATCTATGAAGAATTTTTACTGCATTAGTTGTAAATTTGTATTTTTTGTCATTCTGAATAAATTAGAACATATATTATTCCAGAACGTGTGATTAGTGATGATGTCGAGATCAGCTTCCCATTTAGAGATCGGAAGGCTCACTGTCTGATCTACATTGGAAATTAAAATATAGATTTTTGATACTGTCCTTTTCCCTGATATATCAATAAATCACTCTATTGCTGGTGGTGGTCGCATCTGGATAAGAGTAATCTTAGTTTCTGCATTAAGTATTGACTTTAGTTGTTGGTATTCTAAGAAATTGGCACTAGTGATTTCATAGTGGGACACTAATTCTTCGTTGTTGTCCCTTGTAAAAAAAACATGTTTCAGATGTGTTATCCCTTTGATATGCCAAGTTGGAAAGTGTATTGCCTCTTTGTGTTGTATGATGTCTGGATTTTTCCAGAGAGGTGTGTTTTGGCAAAGAGTAAGCAAAGAACCAGTAAGAAAATCCCCCCAGGTTGTCAGAGATGATCTTATGCTAATGCTCTGGTAGAAACTATGGTGTTGGATTTGGTGCTGATAAATGGTAGATCTGCAAAAATGTTTGTTCAATGTCTATCCAGGAGGAGTCTGCTGGCATTGGTTTTATCCATTTGTGGACATGGTTCAGTCTGTTGGCAAGAAAATAGTGGTGGAAGTTGGGTAGTTCTAGGCCGCCGCAGCATCTGGATTTATGAAGAGTTTTTAAACTAATTCTTGGTGGCTTGGTTTTCCACAAAAACTGAGAGATGTATGAGTTTAATGTCGTAAAGCACACATAGGCTGGCTGAGTTGGAATCATTGAGAATATGTAATTAATTTTTGGCAGGATCATCATTTTTATGGTGTCAATTCTTCCCATAAATGAAATGGGTAAGGACTGCCATCTTTTGAGATTGGCTTCTATTTGTTTTAATAATGGGTTGTAGTTTAACAATAAGGATTTATCAATAAGCTCTGATAGCCTAGGCGACAATTCAGTGCCCAAGTATTTAATGTTCCCTGAATGGAGTGTGGTAGAAGAGATGTTAGTCACCTTAAGGTTAAGTGGTAGCACTATAGATTTTGTCCAGTTAATAGAGTATTCTGAAAGTCCTGAGAATTCATCTATGAGGCTGATAGTTGTAGGAACAGACGTCTGTGGCTCCAGGAGAAACAGTAACACATCATCAGCATATAAACTATTTTATGATTTACTGATTTGGTCGATATTCCAGTAACTCTTTCATGCTGTCTTATTGCTGCGGTTTACTCTATCGAAAGCTTTTTCTGAATCTAAGGAGACTATGGCTGACTCTAGTTTATGAGTGGTGACATAATCAATTAAGTTGATTAATCTGTTCATATTGTTTGTTGACTGTCTACCTGTGCCTTGAGATAACTTTGTTGTGATTTGGCGCTAAATAAATAAAAAAAATAGAAAAAAATACCTTTAATGAAGCCCGTTTGATCAGAGTGGATTATATATGGAGTGATTTTTTCTAATCTTCTAGCAAGTGCTTTACACACTATTTTTAGATCTACATTCATTAGTAAAATTGGTCTATAACTCGATGGGAGTGTAGGGTCTTTTCCTGGTTTTTGGAGCAGGCTTATGAAGGCAGAATTCAAATTTGTGGGTAATGAATGCTGTTGTTTAATTTCAGCTACCATTTTGTAAAAGCTGGGTGCCAGCAACAACATTAACAGGAAACAAGACGACATTAACAAAAAAAAACATGAGGACATTAACAAAAAACACGACAACATTAACAGAAAACATGACAACATTACGGAAATGGTAGGGACCAGGTCTTGTTTCTGATTAGTCACAAGCTAAGTCAGTCAAACTTTCACTTCCTGTTTTTACCAGCGACCTATAAACGGGACTATGTTGGGTTAATTAAAAAGGGCTATTTAACTAAGGATTTTATCGGAGATGGGTCTTATAGTAACGTTGCTGCCATTTACAGCTGCCTGGAGACCAAATAACGTGTAAACTTATTGTTTAACTGTGTTTAAATGCTTGGTGAACTAAATCTGCAAGGATCTCTAACTCACTGATCGTTTGGTAGACGGACTTACTATTTAATAAGCCTAACTAAGTACTGTACTGTATGGCGCAGCTGTATGTCGTTGTCTTTTGTCTTTTTGTTTGTTTGTGACTTGCACTTCAGGGCCACCGTAGTTCTTCCTTTAACTTTGGCAGTTCTAGTTTATTAGGAAACACCTATATGGCTTAGGTGGATCAATCTATTTGGGACACATATAACTCTTGGTAAAGGTTTTTAAAGGTATCATTTTATTCATGGGGATCATGAGTGATGATCCCTTTTTTATTAATTTTTGAATATATAGTTTGTTTTTCCTTATTATTTTTTAATTGGACTTTATTTAAACTGTATAAATAAAGTTTGCTTGACTTGATATACAGTAACAAACACGTCTGTCTGTTAAGCGGTGTCCTAATCTAAAAATGTTTATGTCTATGTGCATCTCACCTGGAATTCGGCTGGAGTTTATAGACATTCACCAGACATTCTACACTTCATGCCTTCGGTAAGCATTGTACAGTAAATTCATATCAGAACCATTCCTTAATTAGCAGAAACCTCATTCTACTTACTGTAGCAGTGAGATAAGTTCTGTATTCCAGGTATTTATTCAGTCTTACTGTAAGTGTAAATGGAGAACAAACATTGGGCCTCTCTACTAACAGCAGGTGGATATTTTAGGAAACTCCGGATGGCACATTCATTTTAGAAAAACAGCCAAGTGAGAAAAGAGTGGGAGAAAACAGAGGATGGGAGTTTAAATAATGGTTTCATTTGGCATCAAATCAACATTATAAGTTTGTTCTACACATTTAGTGATCACCATGACATGTACATAACGTGTTAGCCTTAGATGATTCTGATTCCACTCATGCCAGTTCATCACCAGTTTAAACTGAAGCATAGGGTTCTAATCTGGTTGTGGGCCTGCAGGTCTGTGCTGTGTTTCTATGTGCATAGTTTTCAGCTGTAATTATGATGCATATTACAACCATTTTAGGAAAAAAATAGACATAAAGTGTTAAGTGTGCACATAAAGATGACATCCTCAGCTTGTGTTCATTAATCGGTGGGGCGTCTTTTCTATTTCTGAGTGTTTGCATCATTTTGAATCAGGCCTCATCAGAATCAGGTTTATTTTGAGCTTGATTTGTCTTTAGGTCATTTTCAGCTGCAGTTTTTTTGTAAGATGCTTTAGAATATTGTCTGCGTATCAGTAGGCATAGTTCACCTACTGTGTGTTGGTGTCATGTGGTGCCGTGAGAGGAGCCGTCTTCTTCTGTACTGTAGGTGTGTAGGCTAGAAACTCAAGCTCACTCATGATGAATGTGAACCTGTCCAGTGGGGTAAAGGTCACCTCACAGCCAACTGTTTATTTCTGGCTGAAGCAGGATTAGTATTGATAAAGGGAAAATTTGCTGTCATACTGTGAAATGAGGCCTATTAAAAATTACTGGGAACTTGTCAGCTGAAGACTCATAACAGGAAGGAGAAAAGTCAATGGCCATTGGTTGTGTTGGTCTGAGCTCCAGGAAGGTCCGTTCAGCGTGGTACGTGAATGGAAGGAGGGCCTGACATCATCACTCCTATACTGGACCTCTGCATGGAACATGAAGCATGACACTCACCTGCATTTCATGATTTATATGCTCTTTTATTTTGTTCCATACTGCATCTATCACTCTGTTCAGTATGAGGGAAGTACTAGACAGGGTGATGCTCATCATTTAAGTGCTCCTAATTGTCTGGCTTTTAAGAAGAAAAGGACTGCATCAGCAGGGTGCAGCGAGGCTGCCAGCTTCTACATGTACTAAACTAAACAGACACCTTCCCTCAGTGTTTGTGTGTTCCTGTAATATCAGGGGCTTTGATCATTTAGCTTTACCAATCATCACACAGCAGAGCTCCATGTGCGACTGTTTTTTGGTCCATGTTGAGAGACAGCCAGTGATATCAGGTCTATGTGGTGGGAGCTGCTTAATTTGTTGATCTTTTGTCTGAGGTTATGTTGTCATTTTGAATAAAATGATTATCCATTAATCTTTTCTATAAACACCACATTCATTATATTATTTTTGAAGTTGCTGTTTTCACCAGCTTCCAAGTAGAAGAGCTCTGAGACAAAGGCTTTCCTTTTCTCTGTACATGATAAGTGTTGATGTGTGTTATCATAAAGGATGTCAGTGTGTGTATCAGGGTAAAGGTCAACTCAAATCCAATCCCCTGCGCTGTCTGAGGGGAAATTAAGATCGATTACAGATGAAGCCATCGTGTAGCAGAGGTCACACTTCTTACATGTTTGCTGTTTTGTCACCTGCCTGTCCCAGAACACTTATGGTAATTTTTTATATTTGACATGCGGATGTGGTTTCATCTGCTGCCTGTGTGAACACATCAGTCTGATCATTACAATGTTTACATTTTTCACATTTACTCTATGTTGGGAAAATATAAATACACATTCTGAGAGCAACACATATTTGACTTTAATGAATGGTTTTAATTGGGTTACTAAAGTATAACTTGTTATAATAAATAATGCTTTTCAAAAAAATGTATAATGAACCAACATTTCTCAGCAGATTTATGGATTTATGTCTATTTGGACCACTTTTGCCAGACCATCCTAAAATGGTTTAAAATGTCCTGCCTGTCTTGTGTTGTGTGTGCACATATCTGTCATTTGTTTTGGTTTATGTCTCTTACAGTTACGATTTGTTCTTTGTACATCTTTGCTCTTTTTATGTCTTTCACTCTACTGCTTCTTTTTTTTCCACCGCAGGTTGACGACAGGCGAGCACAGGGAGTATGAGCCCATTTAGCACACCGCCCCAGCACTGCCCTTTTCCTTGCATTGAACTCCACATCCTTATACTTTACTCACTTCATTTACATTTTCTTAGTAACTGTCATCATTTCTCCTTTTGTCCAGTCTCTATCACTTTCTTATCTCACAGCTCTCCCTTCATCCTCCCTTCCTCCCCCATTCCAAGTGATGAAGGTGGGTTTTTATAGGAAGTGACAGAGTAAAGAGCTGTATAAATGTTACAGCAGCTTCCTCTATGACACTGCCATATTACTTATCACTCTCGCAACACACACAAACACACACACACTTCATCCCTGGGCACTGCAAGTTGGAACCCCTAATAGAAGAAAAGGGGAATTCTTAGCCATTGTTTAGTTGCCGCACACACATGAACACACACAAAGACACACGTGGCTGGAACTTTGGATTTAAATCCCCAAGAACCATGATAAGTGTTTTATACCTACAACTATTTGCAGTTGTTGTTAACATATGTTAACATATTTACATTATTATTGAGAGGAGACTTTGAAGGGGTAGGTTTACCTGTCACCAACAAAAACACTGAGATGTGCATCCATCAGCATCCCACTGGTTGTCAATGCTACTGTACCTATGTCAATGCTATGGAAATGGTGTTAAGTTAACAATTATAGTTTGATTTAAGGCACATAATCAACTTATGATGATTATGATGAACAATGATTACAGTAATATAGACATGAAGAACATTACGTATGGTCATGAATTGAAAATATCTCAACGACATCTACATGGACCTTCTCATGATCTTCAGCAAATCATTAACAGTATAATTGTTCACTGTCCACAGCTTTCCTACCGGTTGTCAAAATCACAACATACTGTAAGGCTTGTTTTAATATCTAGCTTGCCTGACCTTGACTACGAAAACATAAACAGAGTTTAATAATGCTAACATGTAAAAAACCAAGCCAAGTCTTCATCGCAAGCAAGACAGTGGTATAATTGAACCTACTGCAACTTCCTGGAACCTCCTGAAAGCACCTAGGCTGCAGGTGCCTTTCTGTGTGGAGAGCTACCGGTCACCCTATTAGATTGTTTTTCAGCTGAACTCAAGCTTCAAATCAAATACCTACTGCAGTTGTGGTACAGAAAAACGTGCTTTCCTACCAAAATGAGGGTCTTTTGGTCAGTCCTCATTTCTTTGAAGGCCTGTTTGAGGGTTAAGATGCAATTTTAGGGCTAAGGTTATAATTGGGTTTTGGTTCGTATGAGAGCAAAGATTAGACGTCTGCCTTTAGTTGTGATGGTTAGGGTTAGGGCTATGTCTTTAGGTCCTCACTTCCATTGTACAAGGATGTGTGTGTGTGTGTGTGTGTGTGTGTGTGTGTGTGTGTGTGTGTGTGTGTGTGTGTGTGTGTGTGTGTGTGTGTGTGTGTGTGTGTGTGTGTGAGATGCTTATTTATCAGCTGGTCAGCTGTCACAGGCGCACACCAGTGCACTTGCTAGCCTGCTAGAGAACTGTAAGGAAGCCTACACACAGAGAAGTTGTCTCTTCTATTTTGTCTGTCAGCTATGTTTAATCCAACGCTGGTGTCTATGAGCACAGACACTTTTAGCATTTTGAGATCTGCTGGGAACTGGATGCATGCCTCACATTTTACAAGTGGATTCTTGGACAAATTGAGCTTCATAAGCTGACTAGGGCGGCAATATTTTGTTTATGATTTTCTCAGTTCTGAAGTCAATCTTTATTCATATCAAATGTGAGAAGTGTGCTCGCCCCATGTGTATTAGAAGAGATTGGATTATATTTAAAGTTGCGCTCACCTAAAGTGAAACAGCTTCTCACTCTTTTTTCTGCTGCCTCGCTCTGTCTTTCTACTGCCATCATCCGTGAAAAACAATAACAGGTCCAGTGTGTGTGTGTGTGTGTGGTGTGTGTATGTGTGTGTGTGTGTGTGTGTGTGTGTGTGTGTATGTGTGTGGTGTGTGTGTGTGTGTGTGTAACACAAAACCAGAATAGCAAGGCTTTCGGGGCCTGATTTTCAGACTTTCTGCCAGTGAGGACATTTCGACAAAGTGAGGACATTTTAGACAATCCTCGCGATTTGAAGGACTGTTTGTTTATGGGATTTTAGGGCTGAGGTTAGAATTTAGTGAGTAAAGGTTAGACGTCTGCCTGTGTGTGTGTGTCTGTGTGTGTGTGTGTGTGTGTGTGTGTGTGTGTGTGTGTGTGTGTGTGTGTGTGTGTGTGTGTGTGTGTGTGTGAGGACAAGAGCCATCACATACCGTATAGGTATTTCTGTCATTGTGTGTTATGGGAAACTAAGTCTAATGTGTTTATAATTGACTCCAGCTCCAGCAGGCAGACTCAGTGGGCAACAGATGCCACAGCTGCTGCTGTCACAGGCTGTGTGTGTGGTGCATGTGTGTGCACAGAGATATGCCTCTTTGTACATTGGTACGTTAGTCACATGTGTGGTAGCTTGTCCATGTGCAGAGCTGCTTTTGCCTCCTTTCAGAGCAGATTGCACAGAAGAAAAGAGGTGAGAGCTGTTTCTGTCTTGGATCCAGAGCTGGTTTTATGTTCAGATGTATCAGCCAACTTTTCATACTGGCAGCAGTTATGTTTCAAAACATAATTTTAATAACCAGTCATTTTGCAAATACTGTTGAGCAAACATAGCACTTAACATTTGCTTTGTTTCTCCATAAATATTTAACTCAACTTTTGAAAGTAGATGTTGGAACCTAAATAAATGGAACAAAAACTAAACTACTCGAACTTTTAAATATTGTAGATATATGTGTGTGGCTGTAAACTGATCTCTGCAGTAATTGGTGTGACTAATGTTTTAGGCCATACCTATAGTTGTAGGTCAATCAGGAACGCATTAAGGTCCCACACCAAGGATGTGGCTTTGGTGCATTAACTGCTGATTCCACAATGATTCCCACATAACTTATTTACGTTTTTGCTTTTTTTACTAGAATGCCACATATGTTGGGTTTTGTTGAACAAAATGCTTTTAATAAAACGTTGGTTCTGAGTGTGAGCAATGTGTGAACAATGATCTTTTTGCTCTTGTATTATTCTTCGATGTTCTGCTGATAGTCTAAACGTTAATATTAATCCCATGTCTGTGATGCATTTAAGACCTTGCTCACATGCCAACTGGTCTACCAGTTGGTGGTCTACCACCCTCAGCAGATTCACAGTGGTGCTAAACACACTTATAGGTGGTACACACACTTTGCTCAACTCTAAGACACAGGTGTAGTTCAATGGTTTTAAAAACACTTGGACTAATTGGGGGGATGAGATTCAGGTGAGGAGAAGCCTAAGATGACTGTACAGGCAGGAACCCATGGTTGTTGAAGGGTCAGCATCTGACCTATGCCTGATCTCAGTTCCCCAAACTGCATTCACATTACCTGTACATCTGTTTCTTGCATATTAGTCCCATCCACTAAATAATTATTTGGGAATAGACAAACTTAGGAAATATGCTTTGTAGAGACATCACTGTGTCTGCTGTATAGACTGTAGCAACTGTTGGCTGTGGTTAGGTTGGATCAGCGTTTACAGTAGGAGTTACCATGGTCAGCTTTCCCAAGTTAAAAGTGTGTACTGTCGTCGAAAGGGTCACTGTCTAAACAATAAGCAGCAAGAAGGACCGGACTTCTATGACGTCTGATCCCTGGAGTCGTGTAGGTGCAGAGTTCATGTGGGTTTTCTGTTCTCCAGCTTCCTCCCACAAAAACATGCATTTAGTATTTGTATTTAGTGTTTGGCTGTGATGGACTGGCCACTGGACCTTCACTGGACCACCCAAACGACTGCTGGGAAATATCCCAGTATTACCACAACTGCTGGGAGAATGAGCAGTTCAGTTAAACAGTGAATTGGTATTTAACACTATAAACAAATATTTTCTTAAATATATATTGATTTTTTCTTTGTTGATGCATTATTTATTAGTCTACTTAATCTAAATTACTAGTTAATGTGTTATCCTCTCAAATAGTTTAATATAACAGAAAACAACATTTCATAGACACACAGTAAACAATTATAGTCTGCATGAAAACATTTTTGTCACAGATACAATTTCAGTCAGAGCCGTAGACAGTATTTGCCTCTAGGCAGGAGAGGGAGGGTTTATTACAGCTGTTTTAATTACTAATATCTTGTTAAACTGAATGGTGCTTATTTATTACCACAACCCACTTCTCAGCTCAATTCAGGATCTCTGCCTCTGTGTTTTATTTTCTGCTCATTCTCTTTCACTGTCATCCTCGTATTCTTCTGGCATCCGCTCCTTGTGTACAAGCTGGATTTTATTAGAAGTATATTGTTTATGAACTGGGTACTATAATCAAATTCCTTCCCCTCCTTCTGACCTCATTAGTATTGACCTGTCCTTCAGTGATAATGTCAAAGATGGCTGCTGTACGCTGGCCAATGATCTGCACCGAAACTTGGTTGTGTGTATGAGTCCTTTCTTTAATGCTCACATACTGCACACATTCATACTGACTGACAACAGAGTATTTCTCCACCACTGAGGCGTTTTTTCATCCATTTCTGTGCTGAAATGTATTATTTGTGTTATTTACTGGACTGAATAAATTCATATCAATCAAAAATATGCTTAAACAGAAACAGCATAGCCTGGTCTCAAGAGGGGGGGGGGGGGTGATAGGATTCATCAGATTCATGCCCTCAGATATTATTTAGTCTTTAATGTAACATTCTTCATCACTCCTTCATCATTGTCTTCAAGTCTCAAGCTCTCATGTGACACCATTGTTGGTTTAAGATAAGATACACCTTTATTTGTCCCACAGTGGGTAAATTTCAACGTTGCAGCAGTAAAGACAGACAGAAACAGAGAAAAGACAGATTACAGTATGTAGCAATGTAACAATATTCACAACTGAACAATATTCACAATTTACCAATATTAGACTAGAGACTCATCTTGCAGCATGTAACACTCATGTTGTATATACAACAAAATATTCTGTATACAGTATATTTTGGCTCACTAGAATATTTAAAAGCAAACCTAATCACAATTTGGGCCTTTGTTTCTGCAGGATGTGTATGTATGTTCTGTTAGATCAGCTGATTTAACAACAGCTGTTTGCTTGTGACAAATATTTTTGATCAGTTTTTTTTTCAATTTACAAACAATTTAGCCACTTTAAAATCACCTGGAGGTTTTTAAAGTAAACAGTGGTCAGTGAGTCTTACGCAAGTTTAGTGAATAAGTAATGGTTTAATTAAGACTAAAACATCCAGAGATCCAGAGATTAAAGTAGCTTCAATTGACATTATTAAGAATAATGTGATATTGTAAAGTATGTAATTACTGGAATGGAAGGCAATAAATATTAGATTTTTTTATCTGTTTTACTTTTAATTATAAAGTTTTAATTTGAACATGGCCTCAAATACTGTATACATGCATGTCCCATATAACCAAGGAACACATAACTTGTTCTGTAGCATCAGGTGCAGCACTCTACAACACGTACCATGCGTGACCCACAGCAGGACTGGGCAGCTTTCTTGTGGATGACAGATGAAGATGGATGCCCAATGCAAGAACATTGACTATTATAAGATAACAGGACTATTATCCAAGCAACCTTTCATCTAGGTTTGACAGGCAAACACTAAAAGACTCAATGAATGAATGAACAACTAACTATGACAAACTACAGTAAACAAAAAAATGAGACAGAAACAATTAAAACAACAGAGGAACATGGGACTAATACTGACTGACAGAAGCTGTGACATTATGGCTGACTGCTTTCTGGGGCGTGACAGGTTTAATACCAGTGAGCTTCCCTTTGTCGTTGCTGATATTTACCCAGACATTGTATACAGTATGTGTAAAAATGTTATAACCAGTTTGTTGTTCAAACAATTTCACATTCTCACTGATATCAAAATATAAACCTCCTTGATGAGGTTGAAACTACAGAATAACATAAATTTGCAAGAACAAAACTTGACCAGATTTTAGGGTAAAGGAAGCCTTAACTGGAAATTGTTAAACATCCTTGAAGCATTCAGTGAACATCCACAGCTTAGAGAGACTCTTTACTTGACCTGCAAGTACTCAGGCATTCCCTCCTGGTGAGATACTGTCAGGCATGAGCACCTTGGTTTTACAAAATACAATGTATTACTATGTCCAGTAACACACATCCATAACTACCTACTGTAAATGTGTTCATATAAAAATGTGTCCATGAACAAATGGGCAAATCAGTGTGTGACTTGGTCTGTAGCAACAGTGATGAATGTATGCAATATGTGTGCATGCCAGCAGCAGTGTATGGAAGCAAGCCTGAACATAACTCATTAGACAAAGAGGAGGAAACTATAAACTGAGAGGATGGGGTGAGGACAGGTAAAACATAAGAATTAAAAATAAACTGATAATATAGAAACGCTAAAGATGAATTCTGAGTACAATATACAGGAATTAGTGCTGGGCAATGGTTAAAATCCTTAATCTCAAGTTTTTTGTGATTAATCGTGATTAACGCATTAATATAAAAAGTATTAAGTAAGGGTTTCAAAAGCAGTATGTCGCACATTTTTATTTTGACACTACTACGCTCTGGTGAGAGCAACAGTTGGTGTACGTTGTAACACATTAACACATAACATTTTATAGTCCTCTCCTTTTCATACAACTCATGTATTGTTCCTGTGATGGCGCGTCATGATAGTCATCATTCGTTGTGATTCTATTAACGTTCCTCAGATCGACATCTTGTTAGCTTGTTAGCTTGTCTTGCTTTTGTTTATACTTCTCCCACACGCTACATCCAATGTAGTCTACCAAAGTCTCCCTCCGTTGTTTGTTTAGGTGGGTGATTTGTTGGCATCGATTGCATTTAAGTGACACTTCAGACTCAAAGTGCTACAGTGATTCAGCTGATTCAGGGTCAGCTTTGCCAGGAATGACTTGTTTTCACAAACTCCACAATTCGCCATTTAAATTGATAATGTCCACATGAGACACCTTTATTCTATTGGGTTCCAGTTCATGAGCACTGCAGTGGTCATAGGCCCCGCCCCCAAAGTTTTTGGTTGGCTGGTTAGCATATCTCAGGCCAGTACGGATCAACAGCCCGCTCCTCCTGAGACTCATCGTTTGTCTGTATTTGTATTTAGGGCCAGTGAGCAACAAACCACATTGTCCGCATTAACATAGTCTTGCGTTTGTTAATTAATTAATGCGCAGGACACTGAGAGAAAAAGGCTGTGGAGATATGGTGTTTTGTGAGTCTCCTCCCAACCTCAGAGGGCGGCACTGAGGAGCGGTTTCCTTCTGGGAACCTCATTAACTGGGGGACTATTTAGGTGGAGGATGGAGACTCCTCCAGTTGTCAGTGTGTCATGGTGGACTCTCTGTTTGCATCTGTCTGGCCCCGGTCTCCGACTTCTTGTATGACGGTTGGTTTTGTTCGATTTGGATTGTGTACAGCCCCGCTACTTCTAATTTGGCCACGTTTGTAGAAAAGTGTTGAACCTGACTCTGTAGTGTCTGTAGTCTTGTAAATCTCTGTTATATTTTACTTGCTCAGTGCGGTGACCTATTGTGTCCTGATTTTGTTTTGTAGTTACTTCTGTTTAGCGTTATTTCTCTGTCTAGTTTGTTTGGTCCTGCTTTGCAGTGCACCTCAGTTTAAGTTAGTGAACCTTTTCCCTACTCTGTAGTGACCCTCTGTTCAGTATAGTTATAATAAATATCATTTTGTATATGCCATCCTCGCCTGTGACTGCTTGTGGGTTCCGTCCTGTCTGGTCTTGGGGGTGTTTGTAACATGGTGAAGTCTATAAGGAAAGTCAAAAGCTGATTAGCAAGTAAATCTATAATCAGCATGTCAATGGTCAAGTTGATGATCATATATCCATGTAGCACTAGCACAATGTTCATAAAAAGCTGTAAAGTAAGACACACTTTAACTTTGGTGGCTACACAAGCAGAGGGCAGCAGTCACAGTCTGAATGTGTTGACCTAGATACATGTCCTTTAACAACCCACTCAAAATTCATTTTACAATATAGAGCAAAAAGCATCATTCATAAGCATCAGTTTATTAATGAGCTTTGTTCCTAAATAATACATGTTACACAAAAAAATAAAAATATATTTATTGGAATTAAAATGAGGGCACCAGTCAAACATACCCACTTTTCTCAAGCAGACATGAGCTTCTGAGGGGAGGTCATGGCCAAAGACTCCTTCGTCCAGAGACGTTTCCTGTCCAGACACCTATGATCCTTTTTACTCTAGTAGAATGCATGTTCTTTCTTTCTTAATAGACACCAATAACGCCATCACTGGCAGGAGAGTTTGGCTGTTGCATGAACCAAAATATTTCGAGTGTAAAGTGAAACAGGAACGTCGTGAGAACTGAAAGTGATGAGCTTCTGTGTAGTGAATATTTTGGATTAAGTTGGATAAGTGTATTATATATTGTGGACAGAAAAGTTAAACTAAACAAAAAACATTTGTTTTACATTGACAACCTCTTGTGGTTAACTTCACTAGTGAATGTTAAAAGGCTAATGCTGCATTTCTCTTTCGGTATTGCAGTAAATAACAAGTAAATAATACACAAATTCTCCACAGAACAGCTTCACAAAACACAAGTATGCACTGTCTGAAGGTTGAGTCATACAGTATCAATCATTTCTTCTTTTCAGTAGAAACATTTCACCATCTTCCAGTAGGTTTTTCCGTCCGAAGACGTTGGCTGAAGGCAACACATTTATCCTTCAGTAAGGTTTTGAGAACAAAGGGCTGAGGGTAGTGAGTAGGTGTGGACTCTCAACTACTTGGCTCCTCCTCCATTGTTACAGAGTCGTTGGGTTTGTCCTTTACATTTACTTCTAAAGTGGTCTTGATCTTTTTTGGAATAGATAAAAGGGCAGCATGATAAATGGGAGACAGACTGTGTCGGTGGCCTCCTCCTTTGTTAAGGGAGGGTGCGTTAATTTGTACATGTAACGCTTCCCTCACCCCTCTGGACTGCATAAACTATGTTGTTCGTCTGATGTTTTGATGTCTGATCCTTTGGGTAAATGAGTTTCTGTCTGATTGTATTAGTGGGTTTAAAATACACAGTATGCACTAGTTCCCAAAAATCCTTTTTAGCTTTTCTGAAACACTGCTCATGAATGGCCAGGTTTCTCTGCTGATCCTGGGTCTCAGGCTGTTCTGTTGTCCTTCTTTTGGACTGTGATGCTGCCCTACCCATCCAGGGTAGCTGCAGGATTTGTTTAATTAGGGAGAGAAGTACGTTGGTTGATGCTCAACACACCACAAACACAGACGCCCACACACACTCAGCGAGGGCAACAACTGGTTCGATTCCCAAAGATTCCATTTGTCCAGGCTCATCCCTTCACAAGCCATTACAGTAACTGCAGACAAACATGGTATTAACCAGGGCTGCCCAGTTCCAGCTTAAAACAAAATGAGTGTGAGTTGGGGACATTTACAGTGCCAGAGATTTACATCACTTCCTGTAAGCTTCGCTCAATTAGATTTCCACACATTTCTCAAAAATTCTTTTACACCTCTGATTCACTCATCCTGTTGCTACTGAACTACATCATCAGTAACATTTGTGAAGCAGCTGTGCAATGTGCCCATTACTTCCACCACAGTACAGGCGTGTTGTCTTACCAGCTGCAATTTTCCTTGGTTGTCTTGTTCTATGTACTGTAAAACAGCGCCATCGTTCCTTCTCTTCACATTGTATTATTCTGTTGTTTGACATTATTTTACTTTTTTATTGAACATATCCTGTCAGTCAGACATTCCAATACACTGGTGAGCATGATGCTTCAGTCTCTGGTGTTTCAAATGCTATGGAAATATGATCAAGCATCGATCTGGATTAAAATTTTTTTGAAGTGAATAGTAGCATAGAAATTAGAGTAAGGGCCTGACATTGTTTGGAAGGCACAGAATTGCCTGATCCTTCTGGAAAATAGGAATTTCCACAAATACCTGACTAAGAAAATAGTAATAATATTGTTTGTATCCTGATAGAATTACCAACATCGTCTAGCTTGGCAAGCCTCGTTTATGTCTAGCCTGCCTAGCCTTGTTTGTTCATGCCATGCCTTAGCTTCCGTTTAGCCATATTAATTCATCTGGTTTTGTTTCTTGTTCTGTTTATCGAGTATCGAGTATTTACCTCTCCTGTTTTTATTTAGGTTTAGTGTTGCAGGTGTGTTTTTGGTTCTGACGGTTTTCTGGTTTTGTTTATTAAACTGACTTTAGGTTGGAACTCGAATCCTCTTTCTGGCTTTGGCTCTGACTCAGTCTTATGGGGTTGAACAAGCTGTTGCCCTGCTATAGGACTCTCTGACCTTGCCTTGTTCTACTGCAGCACCACGGACTGTTTCCTGCCCCTCTGCAGCAGCCCCTCGGACATGCCTGGCTCCAGTTCAAAATCTAGTTCACCATTCACATCCGGTTTCAGCTCAGTGTCCAGGTCTGGCTTCAGCTCAGCATCTACTCCAGTTCACATTGGTTCCACGTCCTGACTATGCTCCATGTCCTGACAAAAGCCACAGCTTCGCCACCTGCCCCTCAGCTGCCTTCTGCACCTGCTTTCCAGTTCAAATCGGCCCCAAGTCTCGCCGCCGCCACAACTCTAGCTCCACGTCCTGCCTATTCCTCGGCTCCATGCCCCGCCCATGTCTTGACCTCACTAGTCTCACTAGTTGGCTCAGCCAGTCTCTGCACCGGTCTTCCTCCAGTTCGTTGCTGCTTCAGTTCCATGTCCTGCCCAAACTTTGGCAACAGCCCAAGCTCCATGTCTGGCCTTTGTGACACCTGCTCCCCCCTGCCGGCAGTACAGAAAGAGAACATTGTTCCTGGCAATAGGAGTTGGCCATTTTTGCATCCACCTCACTACTGCTTGCAGGACGGCACCCAGCTTCCGGTGTATCTGCAGCATGGCCTGAAGCCAGGGCTCAACACCCTTGACAGCTCTCAGACTCCAGCACTACTGCTACTGGGACCTGGCCAGTCCCAATTGCTTCAGAGCCCCATGCTGTAGGGCATCCACCCATCCACACTCAGAGCCTCTGCCTGTTTTTGATGGTCTGGAGGAGACCACGCCTGCCCCTGTTTCTGGTGGTCTGGAGGAGACCACGCCTGCCCCTGTTTCTGGTGGTCCAGAGGAGACCATGCTTGCCCCTGTATCCTGGGGAGATCAGGACGAGACCATGCCTGCCCCTGTTTCTGGTGGTCCAGAGGAGACCATGCCTGCCCCTGTATCCTGTGGAGATCACGAGGAGACCACGCCTGCCCCTGTTTCTGGTGGTCCAGAGGAGACCACGCCTGCCCCTGTTTCTGGTGGTCCAGAGGAGACCATGCCTGCCCCTGTATCCTGTGGAGATCAGGAGGAGACCACGCCTGCCCCTGTTTCTCAGGGTGGTCTGGAGAAGACCACCTGTGATCCTTTTTCCTGTGGACCTGCGACGGTCCACAGAGGCCTCAGACCTCATTCCAACTTCAGACAACGTTGACTGTAATGGTGGGCCAGCCTCAGATGACATCGGCCACGTTGTTCTCCATGCGATTCTGAGTTATTTGCCTGCCCCTCTGCCTCCCTTCAAATACACAACTCTGTGTACACTACTCTGCAGCTATCTGGACCTTCTTTGAGCAGGACTATGAAGCCATTATCAAAGGACTTTGAGCTCTTGAGTCATGGTTTGCTTTGGTATTTGAATTCTGCTTGTAAGCTCCGTGAGCCACGTGTTGTTGAGCATTTAAGACGTGCAGGAGTCAGTTTTCATTTGTCTAGGGACCTGTATAACAGGGCTCCATAAGTAGTCACTGTTTCATGTTTAACTTACCATTTACTACTTAGTCACGCATTGTGTCACGCACTTAGTCATGCATTGTCCAGCCTTACTCAGTCACGCTAACCTTGCTCAGTCACGCTAACCCAACTCGGTCAAGCTAGCTTTACTGTGCCATGTTAACATGTTGTACATATGCATTAAATCCACATATGAGTTAAGTTTAATCTGTACACAAACGTCTGCATACTTTAAATGTATTTAATGTATACATAAAAGCAATAAATACCGATTGCACCAACACTGCCATGTTAGTTATAATCACAGAAAATCTATTTTATTGTTCATGTACTCATGTAAACTGCATCTGTAGGGAACTTAATGTGCAAATTAACATCTAGGAATCAATTACCATTACCTGTATTCATTGATTAAAGCAAAAATAATCTGCAAGGCAATTTTCCTCCACTTTATTTCCATTTTTATATACATAATAATCATTTATGAGCCAATTTACAAATGTATTAAGGAATCAAATGGACCATATTGCACCTGACATTTCTGCATATGATTTACTTAAAAAGTGTGCTATTGTTTTGTGTTTTGTAAAGAAGCTCAAGTTCCTGTAGTAAACTTTTTATTTAACTATGAGAACAATGCCGAGTTAGAGAGAGAGGAGGAAGAAAGTGCAGGAAGGAGACAGAGAGACAAAGGAATTATCTCCCATTTTCCTCCACAGATGACAAGGGTAAAATAATTATTATCACACAAAGAATAATCTGTCTTTCCTGCGCTGTCTCCCCTAAGTCGCATCCATAGCTCCAGGCAGATAATATACTGGACTGCCTGAGATGCATTTGAATATTTCTTTGGCAGGAAATCACATTACTGGCTATTAAAAACTAATTATTTGTACATAAATTCCCTGCAAGTTTGAGCTTAGTCTTGGCAGACGCCTGCATGTTTGTTTATGTGTGTGGTTGCTGAGTTCGATGCTAAGGCAGTTAGCGTGTGGGGTGTTGCAGTGTTGTGTTTATTAAAAACGCAGACAGCCTCTCCATCATCAAATCCACACACACACACACACACACACACACACACACACACACACACACACTAAAACTATATTTCATAGAGAAGTGAATGATAATGTAATTACAGACACTTAGCACAGACATGGAGACGGGGGTAAAAGAGAAAGAAACAAAGAAAGAAGAGACAAATCAAAAACTCTTAAAATGAAACAAAAATAGACAAACATCTAGCAACAATGTGATAGAAGAGATGGACATTGAAACAAAAAAAAAAAAACAGGAGAAGATCACACCTTACAGCAGTATACAATAAATCAGTCAAAAAATCAAACTAAAGAAATGTCTGTGCAGGCCAAAGAAAAACAGACCAGTAGCAAAAAAGAGAATAAATGAAGATGTAGTATGAAAAGTTTTTTTCCTTTATTATCTTCAGTGGCTCCACCTGAAGCATTGTGGAGCTCAATCCAGTCCCAGTCTACTCAGATCATCAAATCAGTATGGAGGGGTGAACCTATTTGTTTATAGATATGTTTAAACAAAACAATGTAGTAACAAGAAATGTGACTCAACTCAACACAACACAATATAGGATGTCTAGGATGGCTAGAGCATTGTTGTGGGAAGCAGAAGGTCCCCTGGTTGATCCCTGCCTCTGACACCAGGTGTGTCCTTGAGCAATGCACTTTACACTAGCTCCCCGAGCATTGCCACCTTGCTGCCCACTTCTACCCCAGGGGATGGGTAAAATTGCCCCTGTGTGGGATAAATAAGAAACTTCATTTTTCATTCATCATTCTCTCAATCAGAGAGTAAGTTGAGATGGTGGCTGAGTTTTCTCTCAGTGTAGGGCTCTAGTAGGAACTAGGAAGACCTGTGAGAATACACCATAGCACCTGTTCGACACTACTTCACACAAGTCTTCAATTTGAAATCAGTCTTTGCCAGGATTGATGGAGGAATATCTATAGTGGCTGTGTCTTATCCTCCAATAGATTTGACTGTATTTTGGTTTACAGTACATTTATTTTCTGTAATATGTACAACTTTTTAGTTTTCTGCCACAGTTTGAAAACTGAATGTCAAGTATTCATTAAATCAAAGCATTTCTTCATTTGCATGGTTCTGTCTATCTGGATCCCATAGACTTCTTACTGAGAAAGATAGTTGATTGTCAGCGGTTAAAGCAGTCTGTATCCGACCATCAAAAACAAAATGAAAGGTTTAACAAAGCAGAAAGAGGGAAAAAAGATTTTATTAAAAGAAAGCAGCATGGACTATGATCTCCCAGCGAACAAAATAAAAATGAAAATGTCAGGATTCACTAGATGGTGGACCCACATGCACGGCTCAGGACAGTCACAGATGATATTAAATGTTTATTTAGACAAGACAGTGTCAGGTTCAGGCGAGGTCATACACAGATAAGTGCTGGATCACAGTACAGAAGGGGCAGACAGTCTCAGGTCTGTGGGCAGGCAGGGTTCGACAACAAGCAGGCTCTGAGTGCAGTACAGTTCAGGATTAGGCAGTCTCAAGGTCAGAAAACAAACAGGGCATTTACCAGATAGACTCGGTAGACAAGGCAGGCAGGGATCAGGCAAGGCTCGGTAACAGCAGGCAAAACAAGGTCAGGATCATCAGTCGGGAAACAAGAACGCTGGATGATGGTAACTGGCACACAACGATCTGGCAACTGGCTGTGGTGACTGGTGGTGGTTAAATACTAGTGACTGATTACTAAATGACAGGTGTGCATGATTAACTGAGGGTGACATAGAAACAGCTGAAACGTGGGTGATACAGGAAGTCCTTCAAAATAAAACCGGAAACTGAAACCAAAACATGACAACATGAATGAAAACAAAGTCCTTTGAAAATAAAACCGGAAACGAAAACCCAGATCATGACAGTACCCCTCCCCCTAGGACGTCTACCACGGCGGCAGCACAGTGGTTGTCCATGACAGACGGCGAAGTCCAGGAGGGCGGACTTCGCCAAGGACAGACGTGACGCTGGAGCCAGGACCGGAGACGAGGACCGGCGTGGAGACGGAACCAGACGAGGAGCCGGGATGGACGCAGTTGATGCTGGACCCTCAGGTAGCAAGGGAAGCATGATCCACGCCAGACCACCAGGAGCTGAGGCGAATGTGGCCGGAGCCAGACCACCAGGAGCTAGGGCAAACGTGACCGGAACCAGACCACCAGGAACCGATGCAGACGTGTCTCCGCGGAAACCTCCGGCACCTCCAGGAACGATTCCAGTGGACAAGGAGACAAGAGACCCCAGGATCCGGGCTGGCCTGAACCAGTCCGGACTCATGGGTACGGAACGGGGCGTGGTCAGGAGGCCGACAGGAACTGCGGCTGGGAAGACCTTCGCCTGGAGGCCGACAGGAGCTGAGGCTGGGACGACCTCCGCCTGGAGGCCGACAGGAGCTGGAACGACCTCCTCCTGGAGGCAGAGAAGAGCTGGGGCTAGAACGACCTCTTTCTGGAGGCTGACGGGGGCTGGAACGACCTCCTTCTGGAGGCCGACGGGGGCTGGAACGACCTCACTGGAGCCGGCAGTGCTGCGTGCGGCCTCCTCTCTGAAAACTGTACCGTTGCAGGAATTCCTCCCAGTGGGTTAAGGTTTGAGCTGGACAGGCTGGTACAGCAGCAACGGTCAGACGAGGCTGGGAAAAGGAAACTGAAACTGGGACCGCGGGTTGATCTGGTGTGGAAGGAGGAGTAGAGGAGTCTACTGAATCGGGGATGCGACCAGGGCTGGCGTAATCTGAGAGGACGGCGTGGGGGCAGGTGTGGTGCGGAGCGCGTGCTCTATCTCCTGGAGTCGCACGCACATTTGCTCATAGAGGTGGCGGACACCGGGGCGTTTAAGCACGCTGTCCTCATCCTCCAAGGTGTACACCGCTATCTCCACGGGGTTTCGCTGAGCTTCCAGACCAGGTAATCCTCCGCAAGAATCTCTTAATACTTGCGGAGGTTGCTGGGCAAGTCGACGCACGTAAACTCCATGGTTTACAACAGAGCTCCTCCTCCAAAAACAAAATAACACAAAAAGAAACGGAATCAGAGGTGTATCTGGAAGCCGGCTGGGTCCAAGTTTGGCCAGATCGTTTGTCAGGATTCACTAGATGGTGGACCCACATGCACGGCTCAAGACAGTCACAGATGATATTAAATGTTTATTTAGACAAGACAGTGTCAGGTTCAGGCGAGGTCATACACAGATAAGTGCTGGATCACAGTACAGAAGGGGCAGACAGTCTCAGGTCCGTGGGCAGGCAGGGTCTGAGTGCAGTACAGTTCAGGATTAGGCAGTCTCAAGGTCAGAAAACGAACAGGGTATTTACCAGATAGACTCGGTATCTGGCAACTGGCTGTGGTGACTGGTGGTAGTTAAATACTGGTGACTGATTACTAAATGACAGGCAGGTGTGCATGATTAAGTGAGGGTGACATAGAAACAGCTGAGAAGTGGGTGATACAGGAAGTGCTTCAAAATAAAACCGGAAACTGAAACCAAAACACGAGACAACATGAATGAAAACAAAGTCCTTTCAAAATAAAAACGAAAACGAAAACCCAGATCATGACAGAAAAGTCCTCACAAGGTGTTTGTTTCTTGCATTGTACCTGAAATAAACAAAAAGAATCAATTAACAAATGATATAAGTTATTAGTAATTGAACTTTAATTTCACATTGGGGAAACTACTCTGCATTTTTACCCATCCCCTGAGAGGAGCAGTGGGCAGCCCAGGGAGCTAGTGAGAAGTGTCTTACTCAAGGACACACTTGGTGCTCTGGTGGGTTCGAACTTGGGACCTTCCACTTTTCAATAAAGGCTCTACCAACTGAGCCACCAAGCCACAATGTAACTTTACATATGTACTAAGTTGCAATGGTTGTACCCTTAAAAAGTTAATTTATCCATCCATTCATCCATTTTCATTCGCTTATCCCGGGCCGGGTCGCGGGGGCAGCAGTCTGAGCAGAGAGTTCCAGACTTCCTTCTCCCTGGACACTTCCTCCAGCTCTTCCGGTGGAACCCCAAGACATTCCCAGGCCAGTCAAGAGACATAGTCTCTCCAGCGTGTCCTGGATCTTCCTCTGGGCCTCCTACCGGTGGGACATGCTCGGAACACCTCCCCAGGGAGGCGTTCATGGGGCAACTGAACCAGATGCTCGAGCCATCTCAACTGGCTCCTCTCCATGTGGAGGAGCAGCGACTCTACTCCGAGCTCCTCCCGGGTGACAGAGCACCTTATCTCTTAGGGAGCACCCAGCCACTCTACGGAGAAAGCTTATTTCAGCCGCTTGTATCCGTGACCTTGCCCTTTCGGTCATGACCCAAAGCTCCGCTCTCCGGAGACAGGCACACGCCAACCCTCAAAATGGCCCTACTCCGGCACAGGACTGCCAGTCTCAGCAGCCACCACACCCCCGCCGCAAGGGACCCATGCGGCCAGCCCGGGATCCACCAGCCCCGCTGTCCCGGTTCCTTAGGTAGGCAGGCACCCCCAACCACCAGTCACCCCCCCACCACTGTGCCAGGCATGACGCAGCACTCGAGCTCCACGCATCCTTACCTGGAATTGGAATCAATCAGAGTATAGTTTTGGTTATTGATTTGACGAAGCAGACAATGTGTCTAAGGTGGTGTAATCTAACAAGCTGTTCAGGTACTAATTAATGCTTAATTTTTTTTTTAGTTTTCTAGTTCATAAGGATGATTTTCTTTGCGACACAGAGGGCAGAAAGATGTGTGTGTGATAACTTTGTCTATAGGCCAAGCCCACTTAGATCTCCTAGAAGACAAAGTGCAGGGGCCGCTGGGATTGGAAAGCTTTTCCTGGAATCTGTCTCCCATCTCTGCATAAAGCTAGAAACTCTAAATTGGCGTGGATAAACCTGAAAGGGTCCATAGTACTCCGCCTCGTAAAAGCCTTGTGGTTAACCAGCCCTATAACCACATATTTCAGTAGTGCCCAGAAAGATTTTCCTGCGTGCATATTCTGGAATTGACCGGAATGGAGACTGTTTTAACATTGACATGCGAGAGCCAGTACAAAGCGTTGCCCTTGGTCAGTGCGGATGAGTGTCCTATGCACACGGCGTGGGACACGGTTACTTTTTTTACAAACACAGAAGCGCCCAGCCCATGCATCTTAAAATCAGCGTTTGCCGCGTGCATCAAGCAAAAGGCGATACTGGCTCTTAATTCTTAAATCAACAGAAATTAAGAGCAGCCTCTCGCAGAAAAAGATATCCGCGTGTACCCAGGAGATTCGCAACTGAGTGCTGAACCTGACCATCGCAACAAAGCCGCTGTTTGGCCCGTTATTCACCAGATGAGAGTCCATGGCACCTGCCGTGTCCTGAAAACAGACCAGCGCTGAACTAACTTTTCAGAGATTTAACAAAGCCTCAATCAGGGATCTGTAAGCGTGAATGGCGCTTGACTGGGAAATCAGCCGATCCCCCAGAGTCACGTTGCATTGGCTGAAAATTGTATTCAGAGGATAGTTGATGATGCCTACATCCGCGCCCGCCGCTAAATTGGTTTTGTCCGCGTTTGTAATTTTCAGCCTTAAAAACAGCAGCGTCTCATTTAGCTCTAGGTAACGCTCCCCCTCTGCCGCTACATAAAATTCAATAGGGCATCTGTTATGGAGGAGATTAGGGAAATCTTCACATATTGCTTGTCCTTTGTGATGATCTGTGAAAACGGGCATGAAAAAAAGTCCAACTCAGACATGACACATTCCGACAACTTCTTGTGTAACAGAGCCATGATGATATGATGAAGAAAATATCCCTGCTCTTTACAGTGGACCTCTGCTTTTTATGCCCGCCCGGGATGACTGATTTTTTATTATGAGCGGGTCTTCTTTTGAGACTCCCGGTAAACGCTGCCCCGGGGAGCGTATCTTGGCTCTACAGGCTAAAACCATAATACCAGAGCCCTCCCGCGGCTCTTCAGACTGGTCGCCGGTGAATCTGCTTACAGCTTTGCTCATGACGTCGGTGGCTATGTTTTTAGCGGCCCCTGTTAGATGGGGCTTGGCCACGCTAAATCCCCTTTTTACCAGAGGCGTTACAAAATGAAAGAGTCTGGAAAACATTGAGCCTATGCCTCTACCGTACTGCGCGGGGGCTCCGGCAAAACCTGAAAGGCCGGACCCCACCTGATCGTCATAATAGCTGACAAATCTATAAAGGTTTTTTTAAGGGCATAAAGTGCAGCGTGAGTATCGTCTTGCCCGCGTCTTGTACGCGAATTCGACGGGCTTCACTATATGATGCTTGGACAGCAGCAGATAATGCGGAGGATTAAACATCTTTGTGATAATGTCTCCGTAAGGACCCTCAACAGTCACACAGCGCAGAAGAGGAGCGAACGAGTCACCAACCACCTGGTGCCTCACTATATCCAAAAAATGGATATATATATTATAAATGGAAAATCCGACCTTTAAATCAGCGGGACACTGTGACAGTTGTACTCCAGTCCCTGTAGAAATCCAGCCGTCCTTCTCAACACCCAGTGCGAGAGTTTATAGCGCCCGCTACCGTTCCACGCGGAATAATGCGTGTGTTTTATACCCTAGATCAACGTCCATTTTAGGCTTTTTAAACCTGTTGTTCAGCTTCCTCATAAGACTCTCTCTATCATAGGACCTAAATCCAAAATACTCTCTGTGCACCTTGGGCTTTGCCTCGTCCTCGGTGGCGGGGTGCTCTGAGGGTTCAAACAGGGAGTATCCATCCAATTAAAATAGGCGAGCCCCAGATCGTATTGTTTGCCATGTATGCATGGCTTTTAATTAAATTTTTGTCATTCTTGATAAATCTGACAGTAATATGTCTCTGTATGTGAAGTCGTTACAGGTATCTAGTCTAGAGAGGCTAGTGAGCTGGTGCTGAGGATTCCTGGGGTCAAGAATCTGAGTTGTCATCTCTTCATGCTTGGGTTGTAGATGAAGGCAGAGTTTCCTGATGGATAAATCACTAAAACACTCATTGTATGATGGATGTAGACCACCTGTTGAATAACGTCTTTACCATTTGAGTAAAAATGTGTTTTTTGTGAGTGCAATACTTATTCAGAATTTTTTTTTAAATTTAAATATAATTTATATGCTTTTTATTAATGGCCGGTTCAACTTTATTGCTTACCATATTATAAAAAGAAAAACATGTAATTTCAATACTATGATTTCCTGAATAAAAGTGTTTTCCCTTCAGAAACAGAGTTCAGTGACATACCTAATAGTTAAAGTCAACTTTATTGTCACCAAAAAAATGCACCACTACTCCACAGCTAGAACAAACTGTTACCTTCACACTCCAATGTGCAATGTATAGGTTACTGAGTTAGTTGAGAAAGTCTGGGGGTTTGAGGACAGAAGCTTTTTGCAGGGCCTTGCAGACGAAATGCTTGATGGAAGTAGGGTAAACTGTCCATGCCCTGGTAGGGGGTAAACTTGGTTATGTTGGAGATTTTTTTCTCCAGCAGGACAGGTATAGTTGTAAATAGATGACCAGGGAGATGTGGTGATCCTTGTTCTCATCACTCTTTGGAAGACTGAGTGGAAGCAGTCCTCTACCAGATGGAAGCTGTGGCTGTCCTCACTATCACCTCATCAAAACAAAAAGGTGCAATAAGAATTGTAGATTAGTGAAATATTCATTTTTATTTAGGTCAAAACCTTCTCTAATGTAAGAATACACAATACCAGACAAAAAATTAAACCAAACAAAAGGACAGGCCTGTCTGTGCTAAAACAACAGATAAACAGTTGTTACAATTCAAGCCAGAGTTCTGACAGGACTTAGAAAGAGAGATTACATTTCTCCTACATTAGCTTCTCTGCACTGGCTGCCTGTAAAATGTAGGATGGAATTTTAAATTCTCCTACTCCCCTACAAAGCACTCAATGATAAAGCTCCTTCTTATCTTAAAGACCTCATAGTTCCTTACGGTCCCAGCAGAACACTTCGTTCTCGGAGCGCTGGGCTACTTGTGGTTCTTAGAGTCTTTAAATGTAGAACGGGAGGCAGAGCTTTTTGTGATGACGGCAGGTTTAGTTCCGGTTGGGGTTTTGTTTTGATGGGGTTAGTTCCGGTTGGGACAGAGTTTTGATTGTTGGGATTCTTTTCACCTGTTATGAGTGAGTATTTATTCTCTCAGTTTTCCCCTGATCCCTCGTCGGATCGTCGTCGTTAAACATGGGATCACTGACCAGGGCTGCCCTACCGTTTTTCGGTTCAGGAAGATAGACATCGACGAGTTGGTCTTGAGTTGTTTTGTTTTTGATTCGTTATGTGACTAGCGGTCACGGTTGCCAATGCGTTTTGACACGGAGCGCTCCAAAGACCTTTGTGGATGGTTGTTGGTGGGATTTCTTAGTTTGATTATTTGTGATCTGGATGCCGGATGCCCAGGACTGTATAAAGAAGATCGCACAGGCGAAAGTTTAATTGAGACTGTGTTGCTGCGTTAGCCGGGAGCGTCGCATGTTTTGTTTTATCCATAGAGCCAAGTGTGGAACCCGTTCGTCAGATGTTGCTCTACAAAGAAAAACCCGGACATCAAGTCATCCGTTGTTACCCTGCTGGGTGCTACCCAGCTGCGGCCTCAGCCTTAATCACCTGACCTGCTTAATTCACCGGAACGCACACTCCTTCACCATAACCTCCTCCACGGCTTCATTCCGCTCATGCTACTCCGACATACCTTATAACCGCCACCCGCCTACTAACTTGTGCTTCAGTTTCCGTAAGTGATATTATTATTTTATTTCATCTGCCTGCAGTCCGCCTGTGATTATTCACGTATCCCTTTTTCTTCTTAGCGGAGACGCGGCGGTGTGGACGTACTCGCGCAGCTCTTTTTGTTTTGTAAACCGTGAAATAAATTGTTTAAAAAGAAAACGAGTCGATTCTGCAGCTTACTCTTGGAGTCCTTATTCGAGCGTGATCCGCTCGCTGAGTAAATTGTGACACTTTTAGCTACCAAGCTCCTCTCCAGAACCAGCTCCCTCTTCAGGTTCGAGAAGCTGACACACTCTTCTTTAAGATCAGGCTTAAAACCTTCCTTTTTGATGAAGCCTATAGGTAGAGATGGTTCAGGTCACTGGTAATGATTGTTAGTCATAGGATCCAGCTCTTAGTTAAGCTGCAATAGACATAGACTGCTGGGGGACTTAATTTATACACTGAGCTCCTCTGTTTCCTTCTACCTCTTCTGTCCAGTAACCTCCCATCATAGTTCTATGTTCAACTAACCTTGTCTCTTACTCCCCCAGTAGTGCTTCTCCCCCGCTCTTTCTCTCTCTCTCTCTCTCTCTCGCCCCCACTTTGTCCTCACCTACAGGTATCATTGGACTTAAAGTTTGGTGTCTGTGATGGGCAGCTGCAGATCCAACCATCCTACCTGTATCCAGTCCCTGGTCCAACCATCCTGCCTGTGCTCTGTTGCTTGTTGTTGCTTGTTGTTGTTGCTGTGCTTTTCTCTCTCTCTATCCCCTCAGCCCAACTGGTCCAGATGGCCGCCCACATCCAGCCTGGTTCTGCGGGAGGTTTCTTCCTCGTTAGAGAGGGAGTTTTCCTTCTCCACTGTTGCTGTCAGATTAAATGCTTGCTGTATGTGGGACTTGTTGGGTTTAGTTGTGTGAGGTCTTAAACATTACTTTGTAAAGTGCCTTGAGATGACTTTGTTGTGATTTGGCGCTATATAAATAGAATTGAATTGAACCACGTCTGCCTCAGTTCCTGGTGGTCCGACAATTGCCTTGTCAGCCTCAGTTCCTCATGGTCCAGCGCCGACCACCATCTGGTTTTGTCTCTGGCTCCTCATCCACCATGTCTCTGGCTCATCTCTCGTTTCTGGCTCTGGCTCCTCGTCCTCCCTCACCTCCTGCTCCTGTCCTCGTCAGCCCGGAAGAGGCCGTAATTGGAGTCCCTGGTGGTCCAGAGGAGACCACACCAATTTCAGTCTTTTCTGGCTACGGTTCCTCATCTGGTTTCATCTCTGTCTCCGGCTCCTGGTCCGCCCTCGCCTCTGGTTGACTATCGTCTCTGGCTCCGGCTCCTCATCCGCCCTCCTCTCTGGCTCGTCTCTCGTCTCTGGCTCCGGTTCTGGCTCCTGTCTGTGCCGTAGCCTTACCTGATTACTCCGTTGTCAACTTGCCTACCTCTATGACTCTGTCTTTGCCTGTTAATCTGGCGCCGCCACCAATCTGCCACTGTGTAATGTACTTCGCCTGGATAGTGACCACTAGCTTGTATTAAACCCTTACGTTTACCTGTCTGCCTCCTGTGCTGTGCATGTGGGTCGCCATCTCACAAATCAGCCGCATGACAGTGTCAGAACCACAGAGATGTCGGACCCACATGCACAGCTCCAGACAAGGATGTAGGTTAAAAGGAACAGGCTTTATTCGGCAAAGGGAAGGTCAATACAGGCCGGGTCATACACGATGAAGCTGAAATACAGACAAGGATCAGGCAGGTCTCAGGAAAATGAGGGTCATGAACAGGATCGAGATCGGAGGTAAGCAAGACAAGGTAATGCTGGAAAGTGGTGAGTACACGCAACAATCTGGCAACTTGCTTGGGTGAATACTGGAGCTTATATACTGGTGATTGATTACTAATGACAGGCAGGTAATGAGAACTGGGAGTGACAGAAAACAGCTGTGACATGAACAGAACAGGAAGTCCTTCAAAATAAAATAGGAACTTGATAAAAGTGTGACAGACAGTCAGGTTTGTGAAACAAATTGCCTTAGTATTGTCATGACAATATATTTTTTCACGTTTGAAAATGCTAAAGTAGAACACCTTTTCTATAATTAAAGTCTCTTTTCCCTTTGTAGCATTTAGGAGTCAAAATCTGCAGACATTTTTTTCCCAGAATTATTTAAATTCAAAGTTACTATATGATATATATTCCTGAAAAACAGGGTGCACATGCTATAGGGATCTCACAAATGAAGTGCATGTTTGCATGTTGTCTTATAGGTTTATGTTGTCTAATGTGATGTTAGTTAACCCTGCACTCTTTGTTAGGTGTTTTTCCATCCATAGCTTCCTCATTAATAGCCTTCAATAATGTTTCATGGTTGGATTAGCCTGGCACTTTGACTTGTGGATTGGTTTCAGGGCTTTGGGTCAAACTGACACTACTGTAGCTTACTGCTTGTCTGCCTTTGTGTAATAATCCCTTGTAGTCACTAAATGTTAAGTTTCTTGTTTATTATTTGGTGTCTTTGGTGTCACATATGTTACCCATAAAATCGAATGAATTACTTATTACATTCTGCCAGTGATTTAAAAAGCAGTGGCTATGAACAGCTATTACTTCACTGTTACGAACTGCAAAGAAAAGCTTTGACTAGAGCAAGCTATATCCAGAATTTTACACATTTCATTGATCACATAATAGAGCATAGACTTTTTACTTCATACAAACCATATAGTCATCCTCAATAGAGACAGAAAGAGTCACAAAAATATTCACCATTCACCACCAACTAATTATTGAATTCCTGTGTTAGGTACAGTAGGACTTGGACAGATCAGCTGGTTGGACACACGGGATGTACAGGGTTACAGAGGCGCACACACAAGGGCCGAAGAACAGATGGACAGATAGATGGAAGAATGAATGTGGACAGATGTATTGAGTCCTCTGCAAGGCTCCAGGGAACAATAGGGGCACATTGAGACTGGCTTGGTTTTGTATGTTTGCCAGCAAGGTCTTTAGTTCACAGGGTGGGTGGCTGATTAGCTTCATGTGGTGTAAAGTTTCCTATTAACAAACAAATCTGTTTAGTGACTGCAGTATATCTGAGAATGAAGACTTGTGGATTTCAAAGAATGATTTGACTACAAATACAGTATAGTCCGCTGCACTACAGTATATTATAGTTTAGAGTTTATACCTAAATTTCTTTAGTGCATTAAATGGTATCCCTAAGGAAATTTCTACCCTTTCTTCATCCCACTACCTGTGACCTAGCTGATATGCTGAGGAATTTGCATCCCTTCTGCGTTCTGCATCATCATGCAACCAAGTGTAGCGGATTCAAATTAATAGTTTGATACTAATGCAGAAACATTAATATTCCTCGAAGTTGGGGCAGCAGGTTTGTTTTAAAGCTGAAACCACGCTTGTATCAATCTAGTCAACGCCAGATGGAAATACTCAAATAAACAGAACAGAAAATGAGAAAACAATCAGCATGAGACGATCAACAGTAAATGAATCAGTGAGTGAAAGCACAAGGAATGGTCAAGACCTGAGTGTGTGATGGCTTTGATCAAGCGAAAAGAGTATTGGTTTCTAACTTGTTCAAATCTAAGGATAACTAATCAATTTGGAATGTTCAATTTTAGCGCTTTGAGAAACACCAGACTTCTCAGAGGATCAGAGATGTTCGTCTTGCCTTAGTTTGGAGCTGTAGCCGCTGTGCAGCGTCTCCCGTTACCAGCTTGGTTGAGCAGGCGTGCCCTCTCTGGTCCAGGTGGCACGGCCTCTGGGCCAGGAATCGTCGCCCAGTCAGCCAGGCTGGACTTTCCAAGGTGTTTCCAAGCGTCAGCGCTACTTAAACTAGCGCAAAAAAGAAACGGGCTGGAATCTAATTTAAATAGTTCGATCAAAAATAGCGAGTCAATTAAGGACTGGTTGTAATAGTTTCAGTTTCGCAGAGTTTCTTGATGACTTTTTAACGTTACAAAATTCGTTGTTTGTTTGTGTTTCTAAGTTTAACTTAGGTTTACAAAATTTAAGAACAAAGGAAAATTAAAGAAAAGTAATGCGACGCAAAAAGAGAAGGTGAAAGAAGTTTAAAGATCCGATTCCACTAGGGTGTCACTGGTTTAAATACCCCTGGGGCAGTGGTCACTGCAGGGCGGAGAATTTAGTTCAACCAGTGGTGAAGAGTTCCACCTCTTCAGATCAGGAATCAAACTATTTGATTTGGATCGCTCCTAAATCTGGGATAACTAAGCTTTCCTCTTTTCATCAAGCTCAAAGTTCCATCACACCATAACGCAATAAACATGTAATGATCACTTTGATACTCAAATAAGCAGAGAAGTCAGAATGGTTAAACAGCAATATTAAATGCATAGAATATTAAGGTCTTATACAGTATGTGGTCCCTTACAACACTGTAACAAATGTAATGTTATTCATCATGACTGGTCTTGTCTTATGTAACACCCAGTAAACACTAAAACATACACGAATAATAAATGCAAGTAAAATAAAAAAAAATAAAAAATTATAAATCACCTAATCTGGACATTAATAATTAAACAACTGTAACACTTAAAAATGTAATAGAATAATGAGGATACCTAATTGTAGCTTGTGGACATAGTCTATGTGTATGTTGCACAGATTAAAAGAAGGAAAGAAGGTGAGTATCTCTATTTCAACTTTGTGCCTACACACATGGTGATGAGTTGAAGTCCCTTTATAACTTTAGGAATTTCCTGGCAAATCTGTAGATCAGGCATTAAACATCACACAGAAACCAATCCAATATCAAACGAAAACATTTTGTCCACAGAATACAATGGCATCAGTTTCATGGAAGTTGAAAGTTCTGGTGCATTTGAACCTGAACTTGTGTCCAAATGAAGTCTCTTGTTCTCTTGATGAGCACATTCCACATTTTATGGCTGGTGGTCCCAGTTCTGGGAGAGACAGCTTCTTGGTGATAAATGTGACAGCCTGTCCTTTTGGCATGATAAGCGGAGGTGGAATCCTGTGAGATTTACAGATAGATCAACAAAGTGGACTCATGGTTCTTTGATATGGACATTTGAGATGTTGGCGCCAATTGGTGATAGAAACCGGTCTCCTGTGGTGGAGAAAGATTCAGGGTCCCTGATCTCTGGGGACTGGAAAGGACGTAGAGGCTCTTCAATGAGGGAGTTAATTTCACATGTCGGTCAGGTTACCTCAGTCCAGACGTGGATTGCTACACAAGTGAACTGAGAAAGACTCTAAATTGAGTCTTTGTCTGTGTCAGGAATCGAGAATCCTCACCTTGTTAGTAGCCACTTCCTGCCTTATTTTGTGTACTTCCGGTTTCAGTTAGTCCACCAGTTTTCCCTTTGCCTTTACTTCCGGTTCAGCTGTTTCCTGTTAGTCATTTACCCAGTATTTAAGCTCCCCAACTGCATCACTGCAGCTGATGTACCAATACCTAAACTGAAGCGCTATTTGTTGTCCTGCTGGCTCAGTGGCTAGAGCAACCTTGCTACTGTAGCTCCCCATGTACACTGTAAACCATATTACAGGACTGCTTCCAAGGAGGATGTTGCCTTCTTTATGTATCGATAAAACTAAAATCTGAAAATTTCACTTTCATGTGTCACTCAGTCCAAGTGAAAATGCAGAGCATTCATCTATTAAGGTCAAAATCTTACCCTGCCCAAAGGAGCATTTAGACACCGTGCTACTTTAAACGTCCACTGGACAGGCTGCACTCAGCTGTGAAGCTAATTGTTCCAGTTTGAGGTCAAACCACCTAGCCTTTTCTGGATATGTATCAAATTACAGAACAATGCTGAATGACTTTAGGCATCTTTAAACCCACACTCAGCAATGTCTTTTCTACTATGTGCACTGTCAGTTCATCTAAAATGATCCACACACAGCACAGTAGCAAGTGGTGGTCAACTGTGTCATCCAGTGAAATGTCTGTCCTACAGAGTAAATCGTACACATGACTTGTAGGTGGCATGTAATTTTTAAGGACAATGCCTTGACTACTGTATCTACATGTATGGCTATCACACAGCACACTGAGTGTGTTGATTGCTTTGGAATGTGTTTAGTGTTCCTGATGTGTGAAGGAATAATAAATATTTCCTGAAAATTTGATATTTTATAGTCTTGCTTAAAGTTACATGATACTCTTGTTACCACTGACACATGTGAGAGTGGAGCTGAATTCAAAAGACATTTGATAGCTTCTCATGAACACTGGAAGCAGGGGAATTCAGGAAGTCTAAAGCACACCTGCTGTACCAGCGCCTGACAACTAAAATAAACAAGCTTGTACTGTTTGAACTTTGGAAAACAATTAAAAGAAAAACTGTCCTATTGGTAAAAATGTGTATGCCTTGTTAGCGTGACAAGACACCCGACTACAGCATGCAATACAAACGGTCACATTGATGTGTGTTACACAAGTGATGCACAGTATTTGATTGTAAGTACAGTAATTAAAGTATTTTTCTGATTCCAGATAGAGCCTGGACTGGTGCCAACTGCTCACACTCTTTGCACTAAGCCAGGCTAAACTCCTGCCATAGTAACAAAAAGAACATGGCTTTTTTCTTTATGGTTTCCACTTACAAAAATAGTCCACTTAGTCCCTGTTTTACACATATTTATTTTCTAATTAAATTTTACTACGATTTTATATTTGCAACTTTTTATTATAGGATGTCACCAAGCACTTTGTCGAGGCTAATGGGAATGCAAAGTAAGCAGCTCAAAAGTAAACATTCTTTTTTACCTTCAGGTCACACAGGCTCTTGTGCTAGTGTGAAACTTTGAAGTCATGTTTTAATTACCACAAATAACAACAACACTGAAATAAATGACACTCAGGTCTTTTTCTATAGGTTTCTGTTTGTGTGTGTGTTTACTGTAAGTGGCTGCAGGAAGTGACATTTAGAGAAGTTAATAAAAGCCACAGTTACACACAGAAAAACAATTAGTGCACAGTCTGCCTGTTTGCTCACACGCAACAGTGTGTGTGTGTGTGTGTGTGTGTGTGTGTGTGTGTGTGTGTGTGTGTGTGTGTGTGTGTGTGTGTGTCAGGCTTCGGCAGATGTCGGACCCACATGCGCAGTGCGGACCAGGTGTATGGTTAACAGACAGCGTTTATTGTTCAAACGTAGTCAGGCGATCCAGGTCATACGCGTGAAGGCTCAGGTTAAAGGCACAAAAAGAGGCAGGCAGAATTGGGTCCAGGAAACATGCAGGGGTTCGGTACACAGGTGAGCTCGGCAGAGGTAAAGACTAGGGCTAGGCAAATCTCGAGGTCAGACGGTCAGAATATTACCACTAGATCCAGGCGACGGTACAGAGGAGGAACAGGCAGGAATCGGCGGTCAATGACGCACGTGATCAGACAACAACATAACTGTACTAGGAACGCTGGAATGTGGTACTGAGACTGGACAATCTGGCAACTGGCTATAGTAAGTACTGGTGGTTAAATACAGAAGAGTGATTAGCTAAATTATTGACAGGTGTGCATGGTGAACCGGGAGTGACAGGAAACAGCTGTGATCTGGGGGAAACAGGAAGTCCATCAAAATAAAAGACCGGAAAAAGAACATGACAACATGGATAAAACTCAGACCTTTCAACATAAGACTGGAAACAAAACCAAAACCTGACTGTGTGTGTGTGTGTGTGTGTGTGTGTGTGTGTGTGTGTGTGTGTGTGTGTGTGTGTGTGTGTGTGTGTGTGTGTGTGTGTGTGTTTGTGTGTGTGTGTGTGTGTGTGTGTTTGTGTGTGTGTGTGTGTGTGTGTGTGTGTGTGTGTGTGTGTGTGTGTGTGTGTGTGTGTGTGTGTGTGTGTGTGTGTGTGTGTGTGCTCACAGTGTCATTGGTGATTGTTTGTCGTCCGTTCTTGTTTTTCTTTGTTGATTTTAAAGCATCTTTATTTGTGCATGTGGACTTATGTTTTGTCTCAGTTCGGTTTATTTAATCTCTCATCTTCTCCATCCATCTGTTCCTCTGTAATATTATCCCATCCATCTGTTTTATCAAACCATCTTATGTAAGCTGGTTGAAAACATGATTGAAAATGATTACAAGTTCAAGGATTATAGGCACACACATATACTATATATAAACCTTCTTCTTCCACACATACACACTTGTTGGTGTGGATGTGAAGTGAAAGACAGATTAGAGCAGAGAAAGACAACACAAACCAGTTAAGGAGGCGTGTCACAAATCACGTAGGAATGTAGATGTGGGAAGAGGTAAAGAAAGCAGGAGGGAGAGATAGAGAGAGAGATGGGTTAAAACAACAGAGGATGGTGATGGAGGAGAGAAATGTGCGAGTTGGCGAGGAGGAGCATCACAGCCAAGTTCACCCACTGAGTCCTCTCTGGTTCTCACTCATATTGTCTTCTGTCAACTTCTCACTTTTAAAATAAATGAATTGTGAAAGTATAAAATTAACTCCGCTTCAGCTTGAATAAAGCTAAAATGATTAAAGCTTCTATCATTTTCTTGTCAAGCAACAAATGATTCATTGACTGATCGTTTCTGTGGCGAAGTGGTGCTTGGGGCAATGCGACGCTCCGGGCCACCTCGGGGTTAATCTGGCCATTAAACGTGTGATCTTCCCACGAGCTGATGTCATGTTGATCCAACCATGTGCTTAATTTTGCAAACCATAAAAATGGTTCCTCATTGTACTGTTTAATCAGAGACAAGCTCAGCTTATTTGTAAGAAAAGACTAAATACAGTATGCTGTTTAAAAGGGGCAAAATGAGAATAACACCAGACACTGTTCCCTCTAAGATGTATGCATTCGCAATTGAAAACTGTTGACACAGTTGGAAATACAACCTGAATTGAATATAAAATAAACACTTAAGAATAAATTCTGTGTTATTTTGCAAAGTGAGTCAGTGAGTGAGTGAGTCAACGTCATTGACAACTGCAGTCAAATGAGTTCCCGCTCCCAAACATGAGCAGTCAGTGAAAGAAGTCACTCGCTTCATTCAACAGAGGTTTTGTTTTGTAAGTAACAAAATATTTGAGTATTCAAAAGTTATCTTGCCTACTCAAAGTATTTTTGGACATGTGTGTAGCCACGGTGCATAGCCCGGTCTCCACCTCAGCCGTACTTAGTCCACCTGTACAGAATATGCCGAGTGGCGGTGGAGAGTGTGTGCGTGTGTGTGTGTGTGTTTGTGTGTGTGTGTGTGTGTGTGTGTTTGCGTGCGTGCTTGTGTGCGTGCGTGTTCGTGCGTGTCTGTATGTGTGTGTGCGTGCGTGTGTGCGTGCGTGCGTGCGTGCGTGCGTGCGTGCGTGCTCGTGCGTGTCTGTATGTGTGTGTGTGCGTGCGTGCATGCTCGTGCGTGTCTGTATGTGTGTGTGTGCATGTGTGTGTGAACTTTCCCGTCTTTGGTTTCTGACAGCAGGGTGTCAGGACTCACTGACAGCTGACCCACACTGCCTGCATGAGTAATGAGTGCACCCAGACATACCACGTCTCATAGATATACAGTCAACTTGGATCATCTCTACAGATACAGGCCGGCCACTTGTCTGAGCCTCTTGCATGTACGCACGCACGGATGCATGCATGCGCACACACACACACACAAACACACACACACACACACACACATAATGTTTACACAGTATGCACACCATCTCTGCAGTATACACTTCTCCTATTCTCAGTTCTCACTCGTGTGTGTGTGTGTGTGTGTGTGTGTGTGTGCGGACAGCTGTGCACCGATCTTCCATCCTTCCCTCTGGACAGTTCACGCTGTGCAGGTGTGCACCAGATTTCCTCTATACGCCCTACACACACACTACAAACGTACAGTACACTCACATGCACAGCAGCTTGTTCAACTTGTCATTTTGCTACATTGCAGCCATGATGCCAGTTTGACTGTACTTTAGCTCTTGCCCCATCAAAAAAACTGAAAAAAAAAAGAGTCGAAAGATAGTTTTTCCTACCTGTGTCTATTGGAGTAACATTGTAGAATTCAGTTTTGCACCATTTCAACCAAAGCACTTTACAACAAAATAAACCATACAGAAACCCCTGTTCAAGCACTGGAACTGAAATTAGGACACACAATATCTATGCACACATACAGAACAATACATTCTAGAGTCATTTAAACAATGGCCCTAGAAATAAAAGCATAGACAAGATAACTAAATTTATGTAAACATTCTGACCATCTTAAAATAGGAAGATGACAATCTCTACTGAAAACACAGATCTACTGTATGTGCATGACTTGGCCCTTGGAGAGGCAGCATATTACCATTAGGCTCACCAAGCAGTGTGTGTGTGTGTGTGTGTGTGTGTGTGTGGTGTTAATATTCAGAGCAAAATGGTTTCCCGGTCACATGAGGTGAGGTGAGCTTGTGAAAGTGCTGTTGGTCCCAGTCGTTTGGCAAAGGCGACAGCTGTAGTGTCTGTTTGAAGGTGAGAACTCATGGCTCTCCGGTCAGCTTGCACCATGTCTCATAGATATCTGGTCAACCTGGATTATCTCTACAGATACAGGCAGGCCACTTGTCTAAGTCCTCATCTCTTTAGCATATACACACACACGGACACACAGTATTGATGCCAGCCTTTCCTGCGAGGGCAGAGTCAAGTGTTGAGCTGATGTTTTTCTGGCGTCATGAATATTAATGGTTCACCCTCTCCATCAAAACACAACTCATTTAGTCAGAGACCAGACCACACACACCACACAAATGCATGCATGGCATACACATGGGTATCCACAAACCTCATGAATTTTCTTTTTTATTCTATATGTATAGATAATATATTATGTCTAATTAATAAATTGTCAAATTATTTTGATGTAAAAGTTTATGTAAACATTCCTCAGATTTACTACAACCAGTCTTTGAAAATAGACGATTCAATAGAATGATTTTTAGTCAAATATCGGAAACCAGGGAAGCAGGTGTGGAGGTGAACAGTTTAGCACAAAGCAACAGAATCAACACAAATGAGTCAAATAACGGGGCATGCAGGTTCTGATATACAGGGAAATGAAAATAAGCCAGAAAAAATGAATAGCACAAAGAAAAAGGCAGGAAGGATAACACAGAATCAGGCACGACTACAGTCTTAACAGGAGAAGGAAGACAATGAGGAAAGCTTATGTATTTGGTGCAGGAGGGAGGTGGGGTGAGGTGGGTAAACTGGTACACAAGGCTGAGGAGCAATGTACCCAGATTTGCAGTCAATTAGGTAGGATTTTCTGCGCCCATGATGAGATCCTTATTGACTGTGTGGTTTCATATTAGTCTGGTGGTACAAGTAAGCCCCCTTTCATGCTCTCTTTTCCCCAGTTTTTCTCCACCTTGCTCATCCTCAGCTCTGGAGTCCTGGAAGCTGGGCTGTGCAGCCACTGGTGGAGTAGCAAGAGCAACCTGTAATCAAGCCTAAACCTCCCTCGGTGCCCAGGAAGCCCTCACAAACAAAACGCTTTATGAAGGAGGTGTCACACATAGAAAACCACAACCAATCCTGTTGGTTCTGGGTTACTGTAGAGTGTGACTGTTGTTTTGACTAGATGTTCATACAATGCATTTGGCATGAAGCAGGAAGAGGAAACTGAACTGAACCTAATTACACTGAGGTTAAACTACAAGCAGCAGTAGGAAGAGAAGTAGACAAAGAACAACTACAGACTAACATACAAGCACACAGAAAATCTTCTGAGCAGAAGAGCTACAGTAAATATGTACAGAACAAAGTGACAATAACACAGGACAGGACAGAGCACAGACATATAGTAAAAATAAATATGATGATGACAGTACAGTGTCTACATGGTAAAAGACTTAAAGACACCAAGCACGTGTGGACAGGAAGGTGGAGACTCACTGCCATGGACATCTAGACAGCCTTACTGTATGAGCTGGTAGACCAGATCAGTGAGGTAAAAAGATTCTAAACAAGTCTGTAGTGACATCAAGCAACCTGGTCTGTGGGTTTGTAAATGTTTGTGACATACAGTGCTAGTGATAGTACTGTAAACAGGGACACAATGCTAATAGAAAAATACTGATCATTGCTCTGTAAAGTATGATCTTCAACATCATAATGAGTGTAGCTTGAATGAACACTCGCATTTTTCTTCGTGAGACAAGTGATGCAGCATTTTCACATCATTTTGAGTTTTGTTCGTGTATTTTTAGAGGCCCAGACATCGACTTCCCCCTGATGGCTGATGATGCTGATTACTTTCTATTTTGTGAAAACGACCACTCTTTTTGAGCATGATTGCCTACTTGAGTTTTATTAAAAATGAATTCCTAGAAGATGAGCCAGTCTCCCTCATTGTTTGTCATGTACAGTATGAGTGTGCTGTGCTGCTTCCTGAATGATGCCCCATTCTCCAGGGAACATCTCCGAGCCGATGATGTACTGTAATTAGGTTTGAAGAGTTACAGATTGGAGTGCTGTTTGCTGCTGGTAACTAGCTATGGTATTTTATGAAAGAAATCGCACTTCAGGTTAAAATTAAAGCAGTAATGGGATCTGTACAATATAAGTGCGTTTATCTGGTTTCATCACAAACTGATGGCTGCCCCCAATTTTGATGTTCCCAAATGTACAAACCACAGGAAGCTGTGGTTTGTACATTTGCCGCATTCACCATGGTGGAACATCTCCTCTTAATTGATAAACGGTCTGAAACATCTGAGATTTGAGGAGACCTGTTGCTGAGTTTTTGTGTGCGTGTTTGACATCACGGTGTTCAGGGTGCTAAAAAATAAATCGAATGATTAAATAAAACGATTGAAAACACATGATTGGTCTCGCAGCAGGTTTCTTTGTTTTACAGTACTGTAATACATACACGTGGAATTGCAACATTAATACATGATTAACACAGAACTATGTATAAGTAGTGGGAATTTGGCAACTCCCATAATGCACTAGGCCGCGGTGGTTCAGCATCCACATTAATAATCCTGCTAAAATATCCAGGACCCTCTCTAAAATGAGCGTCATCTGAGAGGGAGCATATGCTTCATCAAACTATCTGTACTGTAGCTTCTAGCTGTCATGATCTGGTTTTGTGTTTCTAGTTGTTTCCTGTTTTATTTTGGTAGTCTCCTGGTTTCTGTGTCTGCTCAAGCTTCACTTCCGGTTCATGTCCTGTCACAGCTGTCCCTGCTTCATCTGGTCATTACCCACACCTGCACTCTATTAGTCATCAAGTCACTGTGTATTTAACCACCACCTGTGTCCTTAGTCCCCTGCCAGATTGTCGTGTTTCTTGAGTGTTCCGAGTTTCCCTAGTTTCATGAGTGTCCCGAGTTTCGTTCGTGTTTCTTGTGAGTCCCCGAGTTTCATGAGTGTTCCGAGTTTCCCGTGTTTCGTGTTCCTCGTGTGTTGTTCCTGTTTTGCCTTGTGTTTCCTGCCTGACCCTGGACTAACTACTGACCGTGAGTTTGCCTGATCCCTGCCTCTATTTTTGCCGTGACCCTTTTGTGTATGACCTGGACCGTCTGACCCTGCCGTGAAAAATAAACCTCTGTTTGATCATAATCCCGCCTCCGTGCTGTGCATGTGGGTCCGCCGCCTGCCCGAGTCCTGACACTAGCACTGATGGAGCCTTTACTTAAGACAGTAGGCACTATAAATAGCAAGATGGAAGCTCCATCTCTCTGGAAGTGACAATATTTATGTACAATAGGAACGTTCTTTTTTATTCTTTGACAATATTGGTGGACTTCTACCTAGCTTCTTAAAGCAATACTTCACTGCTAAAAAGCAAGATTTGTTATAAATATTTTACATTTCATCAGCAGAAATGTGCAACATTTAACATCATCATCATTTAACATTGAAGGTCTATGTCCAGAGAAAACAAGGAAAATGGAAGTAATATGTGTTTTTGTTGAAAATGGTCATAACTTACAACACCCAGAATGCATTGCACTCTGACGACTCACCTGAGCTGCAGTGATTGGACCTACTGTACCTGCCGTTTAGCTCTGCCCCCCTCTCAGCCCAGCCGAGAGGGCAGGTTCAGAAAAAAACATGAAGCACTAGTTGTCGTCTGTGAGCACATGGCAAAAAGTCCTCTAAAATGTTTCAGAGGTCTTTTCCAGAGGAAAAAACAAAGATCATTTCTATACATATGCAGGAATGTGATTGTCTCTTCATTCTTAAATATTGCCTGCCATTTTTTGTGTTAACCCCCATTAAAAATTGGTGAAGTTTTCCTCTAAGACTCTTCAAGTTGCTCTTTTTGTATCCAGTTGTGTTACTGACCTGTTGCCAATTAGCCTAATTAACTTGCAGCTCTCTCTCTCTACCTTCCCCTCCAGCCGTTTGTTACATGTTAGCTATGTGAAAACACAGAAGTCAAAGAAGTTGAAGAGACATTTATCCTACATTTTTACCACACACGCACACACACAACATTCAGTTCAAGGTCGAGGACTTGAGTAAAGTTAAGGTCAGCCCATTATGCTGAAACCACACTCTCCTCCTGTATTATTTTACACACATTCTGTCCTCTGACACAGACACACACACAAACATGTCTGTCTGCACACTGACATGAATAAACGCATAGATTGTGGTTACACACTATCATACCCTTCAGCCCTGTCCACCCCGTCTCCCTTCAGGTCAGCCATTAATAAAAAGCAAAACGGAAGGAGGCAGTGCAAATACTGCTTCTCCAAATGAAGTTGAGGTCATGTTCTTGGACAGTTAGAAGGATGGAGAAGGAAGGACGTAAATGCAGAATGCACCATGTTTTTAAAATGGGAAATCTGCATAATTTCTGGCAGATGATTGGCAGGAGAGGGCGTGGAGGGAAAGGAGAACAGAGAGCAAGGAGGAGGCAAACATGAAAGAAGTGAGAATGAGATTCTGTAAACACCTCAATATTTTATTGGTAGCAGTGGTTTCTGCAGAACACTAATTGGAAAACTGAGAATTTTTAAATCGCAGGCTCATTTTGTGAATTTCCTCACAGCAACTGATTATAACTGATGCATGCAGATCTTAAAGGGACCCTCCTGGACAGTCGGTGGTGTTGTCACACAGGCTTTGGGACTGAAAATCACTGAAACCAGTCATCCAGTCTAGTTTTTCAGGTGAATACTATTCGTGTACTGGAAATCTGACATTAGATATTTTAGTTGGTCTGTACATGACAACATTGTTCTATTCAAATCTCGACATATCTGTTTACACCCTCAACAAACGTTACACTGACAATGTGTCTTAACAGACACTGTGGTGATGCAACTAATCCACAGCAGGTGGATGTGTTTATATTTTGTTACTTCATCAGCTTTATGTGAGTGAACACTGTGCACCGCACTGAGGTGAGTGGAGCCCCGCTATAGTCATAACCTTCAGCTCTGAGTCCTGAGCTGTGATGTTCAGTAAGAGACAGAAATCCTGCTCCTGTCCCACATTGTGTTCAGCATGACCTAACACCCCAGTTAGCTAAGTACCTACTTTAAAGAGGGACATTTATGTACTACAGCATCATAAGAGGCTGAATTTGAGGGATACATCACTCCACCATGAGATCAGATTCCGGCTTTTGCTAATTGATAAATTACCAGAGTGCATAACTCAAACTAGATGGAGGTGTAACGTCATACATGTAGGATGCTAAGCATGCAGCATGCAAACATGACTTTAGTAGTGTTTTAGTACAAATCAACATTTTGCCAGTATGAAGACAGTAATCGGTTGCTGCCACAGATCACTGTCTTCATACTGGCAAAATGTTGATTTGTCACTGACAGCTTGTTCTTCAGTTCTGAGGCTCGTGGCCTGATCTAGAACTGTTGTGATGGCCATAAGGACTACACTGATCAGGAGGCACATAAGGAAGGTGTTTTATTGCTTCCTCACTAACCTTTCCATTTTCTCTGAGGACAGCTGCTGCTCTCTCCATTACCGTACTGGACATTACTGAAAGGCTAATGTCCACCATCATTCTGTTATCTCCCACTCTAACTATTTTAAATTTGTTACGACCACTTTGCATGAAACTGAGTGAAGTTTTTATTTACTTGACAATTCATGACAAATATTAGCATACAATATAATACAATAATACAATTTACAATAACTATTTTACAGTAAAATTCACAGATTAGCAAATGATTTCCAGTGAAAACATATATGTAAATAGTGCAGAAATAACATATACTAAAAATTGTGTTGAACAAATGTCGCTTCACTAACAAGCAAACAGACTAAAAGAAACCATCCACTGGTCTATGACTCCTGTTCAGGGTCATTGGAATAGTCAGGGTAAAGCTGCTTTGTGCTCAGCCCCAAGCAAAAAGGAAAATACACCAATCACATGATTTACACATCCAAAAACAGACACTCACACGTAAATAGACACAGGAAGGCACACGCTTTGATTTACCCAACTCACACACACACACACACACACACACACACACACACACACACACACACACACACACACACACACCCTCCTTATCTGTCTAATCTGACCCGTCTCTGCCCCGATCTCCTCCTGTGCTTTGAATGTAGCTCTGATAAGTGAGCACTAAGCAGGAGGCATGGAGGACATGGTGCAGGCTTAATGAGGAGAAGTGGGAGCAGATGAGGTAGAGGGTGTGGTGTGGGGGAAGGAAAAAAGTCAGAGGACGAAAGAAGGAAGTTATCGCTGAGAGAAAAGTGGAGGAAAGAGACTGAAGAGATGTGTGTGTCTTTTCTGTGTGTGTGCTGTGTCCATGGTAGCAATGGACACACACTGAGGAAGGAGATTGGAGAAGGACAGCGGAGAGCACACCCACTTCTTAGAGCGAGGGATTGAAGCAAGGGAGGAAGAGGGGGGTGATGAAGAAGAGGAGCGATAACACCACGATGAGACAAAAGTGATGCAGCTGTGTGTGTGTGTGTGTGTGTGTGTGTGTGTGTCTAGCTGGATCAGTCAAACCATCACCCATGTTCCCCCTACACACACACACACACACACACACACACACACACACACACACGATCCCAGCGATCAATCGTCACTTAGTGGAACACAACCCTCTCGCTGTGTTTGATTACCAGCTGGGCTGAGATAGAAAAGTGCTTGATTTGTCCGTCTGTCTCTATTTATCTATCTTTCTTCTTTCTCATATGCACAAACACACACATTTCCACTCAGATAGGAAGACTGTAGATGGATTTTGAGGGCTTTTAGAACTCAGTGTGACGTCCACTGGATATAAATGAATGAGCTGCTGAGTGAGCTGCTCATTTTCATAGCTCTGTGAGTCCTGCTCCGTGCTAATTACCGGCATGTAAGTTCTTCTTCCAGGCTTGTTTACACTGCACTGGATCTGTGCACCGTTCAGCATGACTGGTTTTATTATGACACAGCTCTGTAATGAGTAAAAGGCTTCATGTCAGATTCCTAGAGGTAATTATGAAAAACAGAGTCAATGTATGTAAAACCAAAATTCATTTTGGCTTCATTTAATTTGCAGGAGGTTTTTGCACTGTATCCCAGAGGTAACAAATGGTTTCTACCTTGTTGCGTCTGGTAGTTCTGTTGCCAGTGTCACTAAATGTTGTGAGGAGCTATGTGTAAAAACACACTACGGCAACTGCCACAGCTGATCCCAGCGGCAGGAGCCAATGCAGGCTGACAATAAGTTGCAACTGAGGGCCAGCCACACTGATTTACATTCAGGTTTTAAACACACACACACACACACACACACACACACACACACACACACACACTGAATATGAAAAATATGTCAGAGATCAGTCATCGGTTTTGTGAACCATCACTGGAACATGTAGAAATAGAATAGATAATAAAATTACCACTTTAATAAATTGTTCATATTTTTGAATGACTAATTAAATGTCTGCTAAGACTGTCACAACGATGATTACGAGCAAATACTGTAATTGAGTGCAGGAACTATGCAATGCTGGTTCACCAAAACCCCAGCGTTTTTACCAAATGACAAAGTGATGAAGAGGAAAGATTGGATTTGACAACAGCACTCGCATTCAACAGGAAAGACTAAATGGATTTATTAGTAATAACTGATGGTGGGCAAAGGCAGAGCGTCAATGTGCCTGGCAGAGAAATGTGATGGAGCTAAAGCCCAGAGGATGCAAAGGTTTACTAAAAGGAGGAGGGACACGGTCACAGTCACAGACGATAGGATACTTTGTCAATTAATTTTTTTTCAACACACAAAACAAACACATGGCTTAAGATGGATGGACGGACAGATATATGGACGGACGGAAAGACAGACAGACAAAAAGGCAGGCAGGCAGATCCAGTGACCTTCTTATCTGTTGCATTAGAATGACAGGGCAGAAAAACATAAGAAAAAAACTTTATGGAGGAGGAGAGAGAGAGAGGACGCATAGCAATATGTGTTCATCGTGTGTGAGTGTGTGTCTCTTATTCATTCCTGCTGGCCTTGTGCTTCTTTTAAGTTAGCTGAAGGTTGAGCCTTCAATGAAAAGTCCCCATTGGGATCTTTTCATTGGAGCCCAAGTGAAAAGCCCCCGTGTGTAAGTGGGTGTGGGTAGTGTCCACCCACCCACCCACACACACACACACACACACACACACACACACACACACACACACACACACACACACACACACACACACACACACTTGACTGTCTGTCTCACCCTCCGTGTCTGTTTTTCATGGTGAATGTGTCTGTGCTCCTGCCATGTTGTTTCTGTCTCTTGGTGTCTGTCTTTCTGTCCGTATCATAGCCTACAGTACAAAACCACATCTCATATGGTCTCATATGTTCACACAGGAAACAGCGTGACACGCACAGAACATGGTTGTCGAGCGTTCTCAGCTTCCTCCCGTCTGCATTCCTTCCTTGTTTTTATTTCATCTCTCTCACTAGCCTCATCTTTGATCTGCAGTTCTCTCTTTATTTCCTCCGTCTGTCTGTCACTGTCTTCTCTCATGCTGAGTTTGCCTCCAGCCCTCCGTGCCTCTCCCTCCCTCTTAGCCTGTTTTTCTCTTCTCTCTCCTTCGATCTGTTTATTCTCTGCTTGTTTTTCTGGCCTCCACGACTCTCTTCCTCCCCAGTCCAACTCTCTCCTCCTCTTCCCTCCACCCTGTTTCCACTTATCCACACTCTCTTTTCTGCTTTAGCTCCTCATCTTAATCATTTAGTCGGCCTGTTCTTTTTATTTATCTGTCTCTCCATCACTACCCGGGCAGCAGTCAGCTCCTCCATCCTATTTTTCCCCAAACATTTTCTTCATTTTTCTATTTCCTTCTGGCTTTTGTTTATTTATTGTATTAAGAGTCGAATGATGAGAAAACACAATTTCTGTTTTACGGTAGCCTATGAAAACTGTAGGTGTATGAATGATAATAGTAAAACAGAGCATGAATAAAATAAAGATTTTTGAAGGAAATATTTTGTGTAAAACAAGAAACATACATTCATTTTTGATTGGGTGCTATTTTGAAGCATATTGCATCTAAGTGTACTTCTAAACTATAAAATACCACTGCTTAATTCTCAGCACGTACACCTGCTAATACGTGCAGCTCTCCTCAAGAGAAAAAGACAGGCAGTCTATTTATATTAGAATAATGTTAATGCTGCAAGTTACCATACTGCTTCTAAGAAGTAATCAGGTATAATGAGATAATTAATACGCTGGCAACCACATATTTGTAGATGTATAACAATAATAGTAGCCATCAGCTAGGTGAGGTTGTCTGATAACTCTAAAAGGAAATTAATGTTGTTTACTCCATGATGGATATTTTGGAAAATGAAAGGATAAACTGATGAGCTGCATTAATAAATGCTTCATTTGCCTTTAAACCTTCTGGTGCTATGCTGGATAAATATTTATTGCAAAGTATAACACAATCAACATGTTAATAGAATTTTCAAAACTATTTATGAACACATCACATTTTGCATTATATACACAAAACTATACACACCTAACATTATTATTATTATTATTATTATTATTACTACTATTATTATTATATTTTAACAAAATCAATATGTTAATATAATGTTCGAAAGTATAGATTTACGAACACGCTTTACGTTACATATACACAATAACACTACACACATCAAAGACCACCTAGTTATTTATGATGCGCGACTCGGCTGTCACGTCACAAAAGAACTAATCATTGAGTAAGAACGCTCAGTTGAGTGAGTCCTGAATGAATCATTTCTGTTTTCTTTCCTGATGACTGAGCTTAAGCAGCTGCTGCCATGTGGCGAGAGAAGGTACTGCATGGAACTGAATAAGTAAACCCAAGAGGACTCGTTCCACTCAAGTCATATAAAAGATTATTTCATATTGAACGAATCATTTATGTATTATGTATTTATATACATCACTATTTTTGAGTAGCTCCTAAACATGAGCAGTCAGTTAGACAGTTGCTCACGTTGGTCACCAGAGCTTTTGTTTTGTAAGTAACGAAATATTCGAGTCTTCAAAAGTTCCCTTGTCTACTCAAAGTATTGTTGCACTTGTCTGCTTCCACGTGTGTGTCGTATAGAAGTAAAGTAGTATTAGTAATAATGAAATTTATTCTGGGGGAATAAATGATAATTTCTCAGCATAGAAATTATCGAGCTATCTGAGTATTTCTTCATTCTTAAATATTACCTGAGGTCGTTTTGGTAAACCCTTATTGAAAATCGGTTTTCCTTTAAGGATCAGCCAAGTGTAAATGCTGTAATTTGACGTTAATAAACCATGCAACTTGGATGAAAGCAATGCTGGCGTGAGCACAGTACAGTACATGTCTGATGTCGCTCACAGTGGTCCAAGGGATCGCTCACAGGGTTTGTGTGTTTGCTCAGACACATGAAAATGTAGATAGAATATTGGCTCCCAGTAAGATCAGCTGATGTCTCTATATGGGAAAAAAACCTTTAGACATTGTTCCTTACATTTTACAACTCTTTCAGACCAAAAGTAGAGATGCAGGCAGTTTCCCTTTTTAAATGAATTATGATGGCATTACTGCAATATCACTGTAGAAAAAGGAACAAGGTTTTAATGGGAGGACACTGTTGATCCTACTTTTTGCAATGCAAACTGCTGCATCTACAGTACATTCAATGGGTGGTGGGCATGAGGTTAAAGGTGCCGGTTACAGTGATTTCTGTATCCTACTACCAATGCCATTTCTAATAGGTATTCACTAGAGCTGGGTTAGAGCTGTCTTAAGACAGTATTATTGTAGAGAGACTGTTTTAATCTGATTGGTGATAATGAATGAATAATCACTCAAGTCACTCAGTTGGTGGTTGTTCTGTACCTGAGGAGCAAAAGGAAAAGGTAAAGATTGACGGTTCTTACAAATGATTTGTAATTGGCAGCAATATGCAGCAGAAGCTTCTCGATCTACATGTCAAGCAGCGACCGTATTTAAATCCTTCTGGCTACATGAGCTGCCTGTTATAATCAGGTTATTACACAAAACCTAATGTTCATATGTTCTTTAAACATTTATAAAAAACAAAAAATATGTATGTCTGCATTAGGAACAACTAAGTCGATTAGAGCACACTTGGCTAGTTTAGGAAGTAATCTCCAAAAGAAACTAAATACGTTGTGAAGTGCTACTGCTGCAGCTTTTCTTTGGCTTTCTGACAGACATAAATGTGCTTTGTTTGACGAATATATACAGTGTGTCTTTAAAACTTTGCCTACAATGGCACCCCTCTTGTCTGGTTCAAGGTAACATTGATGGGTTGCCATGGTTTTGGTGGTGAGCACAACCGATCATCATAGCAGCTCGATGTGCTTTGCCTCTCATTTCTCTGTGTCACGTCTCTGCTTTCTGTTCTCTGAAAGTGTGTAACAGTGGAAAAAAGCCAAGGCCTGAGGAAAAGCAGAACGAAGAGAAGAGACAGTTTACACAGATTTAAAGACTGTGATGAGGTGAGAATACGAGAGGAGGTACAGTTTTCACACATACAAATATCAGGATGAGATATAAGGTTCACATTCATTAAAATATCAGTTAAACATTTAAGAATGTACAATTTTTATTTTTTTAATACAATCAGCAAAGCTTGTTTAATGTTGAATTAGCCACAACATCTTTTATATATGGCCACTTTAAGGTGTAAATACATTTACACTCCTGACGTGCGAACATGGCTTTCGAATATGAGTGTCATGTTCTTGTTTTCGTTTCCGGTTTTATTCTGAAAGGACCACCGTTTCTGATCACAACATGTTAGTTTCCGCTTCACGTTACGGTTCTCGTCTCCTCCCTGAACCGCCGCCTTACCGTGGTGGAGGAGTTTGTGTGCCCGAACGACCCCGGGAGCTATGTTGTCGGGGGCTAAATGCCCCTGGTAGGGTCTCCCAAGGCAAACAGGTCCTGGGCGACGGGCCAGACTAAGAGCGGTTCACAACCCCCCTATGAAAGACAAACCACCAAGGCCAGAGACGTCGCCCGGTACGGCGCAGCCGGGGCCCCACCCTGGAGCCAGGCCCGGGGTTGGGGCTCGTATGCGAGCGCCTGGTGGCCGGGCTTATTCCCACGGGGCCCGGCCGGGCACAGCCAGAAAGAGCGACGTAGGGCCGTCCTCAAGTGGACCCACCATCCGCGGGAGGAACCGTAGGGGGCCGGTGCAGAGTGGATTGGGCAGCAGTCGAAGGCGGGAGCCTGGGCGCCCCAATCCCTGGATAACCAATCTGGTTATTGGGACATGGAATGTCACGTCACTGGGGGGAAAGGAGCCTGAGCTTGTGCAGGAGGTCGAGCGGTACCGGCTAGAAATAGTCGGGCTCACCTCCACACACAGCCTGGGCTCTGGAACCCAACTCCTTGAGAGGGGCTGGACCCTTTTCTACTCTGGAGTTGCCTGCGGTGAGAGGCGGCGGGCTGGTGTGGGCTTGCTCATAGCTCCCCAGCTTAGTCGCCATGTGTTGGAGTTTTCCCCGGTGGACGAGAGGGTCGCTTCCCTGCGCCTTCGGGTGGGGGATAGGTCACTCACCGTCATTTGTGCTTACGGGCCGAATGGCAGTGTGGAGTACCCGGCCTTCTTGGGGTCCCTGGAGGGAGTGTTGGAAAGCGCTCCAACTGGGGACCCCATCGTTCTTCTGGGAGATTTCAATGCCCACGTAGGTAACGACAGTGATACCTGGAGAGGCGTGATTGGGAGGAACGGCCTCCCTGATCTGAACCCGAATGGTGTTATGTTATTGGACTTCTGTGCTAGGCACAGTTTGGCCATAACTAACACCATGTTCGAACATAAGGGTGTCCATCAGTGCACATGGCACCAGGACACCCTAGGCCGGAGGTCGATGATAGACTTTGTAGTCGTTTCACCTGACCTTCGGCCATATGTTTTGGACACTCGGGTGAAGAGAGGGGCTGAGCTGTCAACTGATCACCACCTGGTGGTGAGTAGGATCCGCTGGCAGAGAAGGAGGCTGGAACGACTTGGCAGGCCCAAACGTATTGTGAGGGTCTGTTGGGAACGCCTGGCTGAACCCTCTGTCAGACGGACCTTTAACTCACACCTCCGGGAGAGCTTCGACCAGATTCCGAGGGAGGTGGGAGACATAGAGCCCGAGTGGACCATGTTCTCCGTCTCCATTGTCAACGCGGCCGTTCGGAGCTGTGGACGCAGGGTCTCCGGTGCCTGTCGTGGTGGTAATCCCCGAACCCGGTGGTGGACGCCGGAGGTAAGGGACGCCATCAAGCTGAAGAAGGAGTCCTACCAGGTATGGTTGACCTGTAGGACTCCTGAGGCAGCTGATGGGTACCGGCAGGCCAAGCGTGCTGCAGCCCGTGCCGTTGCGGAGGCAAAAACTCGGGCTTGGGAGGAGTTCGGGGAGGCCATGGAGGAGGACTATCGCTCGGCCTCAAAGAGATTCTGGCAAACCGTCCGGCGCCTCAGGAGGGGGAAGCAGTTCTTTACCAACTCTGTTTTCAGTGGAGGTGGGGAGCTGTTGACCTCAACTTGGGATGTTATCGGACGGTGGAAGGAGTACTTTGAGGATCTCCTCAACCCCTCCGACATGCCTTCTGCTGAGGAAGCAGAGGCAGGGGACTCAGAGGCGGACTCACCCATCACCCAGGCTGAGGTCACCGAGGTAGTTAGTAAGCTCCTCGGTGGCAGAGCAGCGGGGGTGGATGAGATCCGTCCTGAGTACCTCAAGTCTCTGGATGTTGTGGGGCTGTCTTGGGTGACACGCCTCTGCAACATCGCGTGGAGGAGGGGGACAGTTCCTCTGGACTGGACAACCGGGGTGGTTGTCCCTCTTTACAAAAAGGGGGACAGGAGAGTGTGTTCCAACTATAGGGGGATCACACTTCTCAGCCTCCCTGGGAAAGTCTATGCCAGGGTACTGGAGAGGAGAATTCGGCCGATAGTCGAACCTCGGTTACAGGAGGAACAATGTGGTTTTCGGCCTGGTCGTGGAACGCTGGACCAGCTTTATACCCTCAGCAGGGTGCTTGAGGGTTTGTGGGAGTTTGCCCAAGCAGTCTACATGTGCTTTGTGGATCTGGAGAAGGCATTCGACCGCGTCCCTCGTGACATCCTGTGGGGGGTGCTCCGGGAGTATGGAGTCCAGGGCCCTTTGCTAAGGGCTGTTCGGTCTCTGTACAACCGGAGCAGGAGCTTGGTTCGCATTGCCAGCAATAAGTCAGACCTGTTCCCGGTGCATGTTGGACTTCGGCAGGGCTGCCCTTTGTCACCGGTTCTGTTCATTATTTTTATGGACAGAATTTCTAGGCGCAGCCAGGGGCCGGAGGGGGTCTGGTTTGGGGACCACAGGATTGCATCTCTGCTTTTTGCAGATGATGTTGTCCTGTTGGCTTCATCAGGCCAGGACCTCCAGCGTGCGCTGGTGCGGTTTGCAGCTGAGTGTGAAGCGGCTGGGATGAGAATCAGTTCCTCCAAATCTGAGGCCATGGTTCTCGACCGGAAAAAGGTGGTTTGCTCTCTCCAGGTTGGAGAAGAGTTCCTGCCCCAAGTGGAGGAGTTTAAGTATCTTGGGGTCATGTTCACGAGTGAGGGAAGGAGGGAGCGTGAGTTTGACAGACGGATCGGTGCGGCGGCTGCAGTAATGCGGTCGGTGTATCGGTCCGTCGTGGTGAAGAGGGAGCTGAGCCGAAAGGCAAAGCTCTAAATTTACCGGTCAATCTACGTTCCTACCCTCACCTATGGTCATGAGCTTTGGGTCATGACCGAAAGGGCAAGGTCACGGATACAAGCGGCTGAAATGAGCTTCCTCCGCAGGGTGGCTGGGCGCTCCCTTAGAGATAAGGTGAGGAGCTCTGTCACCCGGGAGGAGCTCGGAGTAGAGTCGCTGCTCCTCCACTTCGAGAGGAGCCAGCTGAGGTGGCTCGGGCATCTATTTCGGATGCCTCCTGGACGCCTCCCTGGGGAGGTGTTCCGGGCATGTCCCACCGGTAGGAGGCCCCGAGGAAGACCTAGGACTCGCTGGAGAGACTACGTCTCTCGGCTGGCCTGGTCTTGGGGTCCCACCGGAAGAGCTGGAGGAAGTGTCCGGGGAGAGGGAAGTCTGGAACTCTCTGCTTAGACTGCTGCCCCCGCGACCCGGCCCCGGATAAGCGGATGAAAATGGATGGATGGATGGATGGTTACGGTTCTCGTTACGCACACCTGTTTCAGATCAGGCATTACTCACCTGTATTTAATCACCAGTAGTCACCACATCCAGTTGCCAGATTGTCGCGTGTAAGTCACCACATTCCAGCGTTTCTTTGATTGCCTACCTTGTTTGAGATCGTGTTTCTGTATCTGACTCCTGACTCCTGCCTGTACCCTGCCTTGTACCTTCGCCCTGGAAAGAAAACCTTGGTAACTTACCTGATCGTCTGACTTCGAGAACGCCTGCTCCTTACTGGTACCTTTGCCGTGTCAACCTGTTGTCGAACACCCGGATCTGATTCAGCCTGTTCCTCCTGTACTGTTGCTTGAGATATTCTGTGTATGACCTGGACCGTCTGTACTACGATTGTTCAGAATTATCCTCTTACACACACAAGCGAAAGGTTAGCTCTGGTACATACTACTGAAATCCTTTCATACATACAGTACAGGTACTACTGAAACTTTTTCAGTAGTGTGTATAAGAGCTAGCATTTTAGCATTGTGTATGAGAGGTAACTTTAAGTGAGAACGGAAGGCATTTCCTCAAAAAGGAAGGTGATAAAAAAACAGCAGATATCAAAATGAAAGCTAGTAAGCCAAGCTGATAGTTAGCCACATCAATGTCTACCTTGCAGACTGAGTAGCAGTGTCTAACTGCTGTTACCCTCACTCACAAAGCATGCAAACTGTAAATGTAGCAAATACCGTTAAAGTGGCAGCTGGCTTGACCGCGGTCTCTGAAGAGACGGCTCAGTATTTCTTGTAGGAGTCGCAGGGTGCTGGAGCCTGTCCCAGCTGTTAGTCCGACCAGAGGCAGGATTCAGGATGCTAGCTCTTATACACACTACCGACGTTTTAGCAATATGTTTGAAAGGATTTCACTAGATAGTAGTTATCTTTTTTTTTAGTAGTGTGTATGAAAGGATTTCACTAGTATGTATGTGTCATGGATTGGGTTGGGGTTTGTGTCATTTCCGGTTTTATTTTGAGATCCAGTTTCCATCGAATCTTGTTCTGTTTTATTTCCTGTCACTGTTCCGGACTAAGATACTCAACATGCCACTTCCTGTTTTATTTTGTTGTTACTTCCAACTGTGATCAGTCCTGTTTAGTTTTGGCTTCACTTACCGGTCATGGGATTCATTCACCTGCATTCAATATCTCATTAGTTTGGTATTTAAGCTCCACTTCTTTCTTTCTCCAGTTTCCAGATTGTTTGACCACATTCCTCTTCTTAAAATAAAACCGGAAATGACACGTGCATACTAGTGAAATCCTTTCATACATATTGCGAAAACATTTTCCGTAGTGTGTATAAGAGCTAGCATCCTGAATCTTGCCTCAACCCATCCATGAAAGTATGAGAGGATAACTTTTTAGTAGTATGTATGAAAGGATTTCACTAGTATGTATAAGAGCTAACTTTTTACTGTGTGTGTGGGGGGGGTGAAAGGAGGGGACATAAACCTCCGGCAAACCTGCAGAGTGGGAACATAATGAAGGTCTCCTGGACAGTTGTGTCGCAGTGTTTCCCTCCAGGATGGTTGCATGTGGATGGCACCTGTTTCTTCTCCAGATTAGCAGGGGTCAAATTAATAATTTTTTTATATTATTATTACACACATGTGCATGCTCTGACACATACATGCACGCGATTCTGTGGTTCAGTGTTTCAGTTTCTGTGAAAGGCAGGCTCTCATTGTAAGTATGGACAAATGTTTAGAACTGATGACTAGAACTGATGACCTGATCTCAGGTGAACACAGGTGAGGAAATCTTTGTAATATTATTAGATTATCGGCACATTAACAAAATCTGACGTTTAGAAGCTTCAGAAATGTGAACAATAATAGATACTTGATTCATATAAAAACATCCAGGCTGTGCTAAGAAACAAAAAATAAAAATATACTAACATTCAGCAATGCTTACGGCTCGAAAAATGTGACACCACAAATGAGGTTGTTGTTGTTTTTGACAGTTTGTGAAAGATTTTCTTCTATTTGACAAGGTTACATTGACAAGGAATCTCTTACAGTATGAACATTAGAATGAAAAAATAACACTGACTGTGAGTGTCATCCTGCATCTGCAGCGTCAGCTGCACAAAGTGGACAAAGCAGACATCAGTCTTCTCATAGGAAATCTGATCAGCATAAACAGACATAAAGATAAAGCAGAAAATGCTTCCCCGCTTCTGTCTATACTGTATGTCTCTGTCTTGCTTCTATTTTTCCACTTTCCTTTATTTATTTCATTGCCCCTGTTCTCTCTGATGTCCACTTCTTGTTTTGTCTAAGTCAAGGTTTCTCAAAGGTGGAACATCTGTTGTCTCATCAAAAAGGCGCTCTCTATACCCAGCTGCATATTCTGCTCCTGTTCTCTGCTGGTCTTCTGTTCCTTGCCCTTTCTACCAAGAGAAGAGCGTAATGAAAGCATGCCTCTCCAAGTGACCTTGGAGATGAAAGATTGCAGCATACCACCGAGTTCTTTTGTAGAGATAAAATTCAATCCAGCTCAATTCAATATTTAGTTAGACACGGTTTAATTTAAGGCTCTTTCTTTAGAACAAACTGCCTCAATGACGACATGTGATCAACAATAAAGTATGATTTGGAACTTGTACATTAATTAATATTGTCCATGCTTCATTCATTCTGCATTTTTAGTGAACGTTAAACATTGTCTTGTCTTGTCTTGATGTCAGTGGCTTCCATCTCTCCTTTTGGGCAGCTTATTATGCCAGCGGCGTACCTGATGTTGTTAGGTGTCTAGGTGTTGGTCGCCCGGACTTTGTTCTTTCCATTCAGATGACTTCTCAGGACTTGCCTTTGGAGGTAATAGTGGTTGTTGCTGTTTTCCTTGTGGCCTCTTTACCATTTACCATTTGCCTGTGAGATTCCAAGGTATTTGTAGCTGTCCTCCACATATGCTATCTTACCTTCTGGTGGTTCTATCCCCTCAGTCCTGACTACCTTTCCTCTCCTTGCTACCATCGACCACACTTCCAAATGACATTCTGATGTCTGGGCTGTATATCCTGGTGGTATGTATCAGCGAGTCAATATCTCGTTTGCTCTTGGCATACAGCTTGTCATCCATGTAGAGGAGGTGGCTGATGGTTGTGCCATTCCATGGTCAGTATCCGTAACCAGTCTTGGTAATGATTTGGAGGAGTTTCAGGTCTTATATCTTCAGCTACTCTCACATTAAGCTCTGTTATTATTGTGGCTTGGATCTCACTCACTGATTGTTGGGAGGATGATGATCCTGTACTGTATCTCCCCACTGACCTGGTGTCCTGGCTCCCCCGTGTTGTACAGTACCTCATCAATCTCTAGTTGTGATACCAGGTGTTTCTTGTAGATATTAGAGCACTGTGCTACTTGTTTCAGGAGTAATTCCTCATAGTTCCCATATCCTCTTCATCATGTTCCTCTGGTTCCCTGCGCTATCCAGTCTGCTTTAATCAGTGGTGCTGCTGGCATTTATGGCCCTATAAAAAATTTGTTACTGACCACTAGAAAGCAAGATGGCGGCACGCACAGACGCTGCGGCTCATTGCTCCTCACTAACGGTGCTTTATTCACTTTATTTACTTTGCATGTATGTTTGGTTTGGTGTGCTATGTTGTGATTTGGCCCTGCAGCCTGGAGGAGCCCTACTTTGCGCACCCAGTTTCATTTCCCTGCTCCTGTCGTCAGCATCAACTCACCTTTTTCGGCTCCAACTGCTTTCTCCAGTGCTTCCATTTTTTCGCCGGTGGTGTATGCCCCTGAGCTGGTGGTGAAGCTGTCACACCTTCATCTGGATTATGTCTCATCACTTCTCCAGACCCCGAGATGTCAGTGTTCAAGGACGCAGATGCTGTGCTCAACAAGACAACAACGGAGGGCTGCTGTTTTCGCTCCTCCACCGGCGCTTGGAGTGCTGGAGCCTGCTGGTCGTCGGCTGGCAACCATTTCAGCGGGAGACCCTCTCACCCAGAATTCTCAGGAAGGAGCACTGGACGCAGAGTCGCAGCATGAGGATGGCGCTGTTCAGACTCCTACACCTGCACCAAGGTGCTTCAAGGAGGAAGGGTCGACGTGTGCAAAACGGCAGTTCACCACTGCTGTGTGAACTCCACAGTCCCGGCGTTTGGAGGAAACATCGGGCATGGGAACACAGCGGGTCAGTCCCGCTGCTTAGCCTCAGGTTCTGGTTTCGGCTCCTCGGTGTGGAACGGCAACGTTGCAGCCGAACAGTCTCGCCCGGTCTAACAAGGTCTGCGCCAGGTGTTGGGGAACCAGAGCACCTTGGCGAGAAGTGGGCTACTGGAACAAGAAAGAAATGGCAAAGATGCGAGAACAGAGAACTGTTGGAATGCTACTACTCAAGTAACCCTAGTCAGAGGGGTTACATGAAAAGAATGTGCGGCGAATGGGAATGGAGAAACCCACATTCAAGACTGACTGCGAAGCAACTAGTAGCTCAGTGTTCCAACATCCACAAACGGCAACTGCTATCACAACTTAAGATTGACGAGATACAACACAAATGCTACGGCAAGGGGGAGCCAGGACGCCAGGTCAGAGGGGAGGTTTCACCATCTCCCCAACCGGAAATTGGGTACGAAGCCCCAGTAAGCACAGATACGCTGAGCGAGGCAGCGACTGACCTGAAAGATAAGATCATGGCGAGACTGAACAGGCAACCCCGAACCCCACTACAACGGCTAAGTGAAGTACCATCAGAAAGTCTCATGGAAGATGTGAATGCAGCATTGAGAGCGATCCCTACCACAACAATCACAGAAACCAATGAGCTGATATACGCTTCAGCATCAGTGATCCTAGAGGTGCTTGGCTATAAGAGCAACCATGGGAGCCATGAGAAACAATACCCACCATGAAAACGAAGGTTGGAGGCAAAAATCAAGGCAGCTCGGAGGGAAGTGAGCCAAATGACAGAGGCCCAGAGAGGTGCAATGAAAAGACTATTGCCCAAGAGGTACAGCCAGATGCCCATATCTGAAGTACTCAAAACTGCCAAGCAAAGGCTACAAGCCTTGGCCAGCCGCCTAAAGATAACGAAGCCAGACGAATAAACCGGCTGTTCGCAACACAACCTGCGAAAGTGTACTCTCAATGGCAGGGTAATAACAACAGAGCAGACCCACCAAGGCTGGAAACTGAACAGTACTGGAAGGGCATATGGGAAAGGGAGGCGTCACACAACAGTGATGCACAGTGGCTGGTGGATCTGAGGGAAGACCACAGCAACCTCCCTGAACAGAATCCAGTGACTATCACAGTGGCAGACATCCAACAAAGAGTCTCAGGTATGAAAAACTGGACAGCACCTGGCCCTGACATGATCCACGCCTACTGGCTAAAGAAGCTCACTGCAATCCATGAGCGCCTGGCAGCACAAATGAACCAGCTGCTAAAGGATGGGACTCACCCTGAATGGCTAACCGAAGGGCGAACGATCCTGATAATGAAGGATCCCTCAAAGGGCACAGTCCCATCCAACTACCGGCCAATAACCTGTCTCTCCACAACATGGAAGCTCATGTCAGGCATCATCGCAGCTAAGATAAGTGGGCACATGAGTCAATACATGAGCGAAGCACAGAAGGGCATTGGTAAGGATACCAGAGGAGCCAAACACCAACTCCTGGTAGACAGAACAGTCGCCCAAGACTGCAGAATGCGACACACCAACCTGTGCACAGCCTGGATCGACTACAAGAAAGCCTATGACTCAATGCCACACACATGGATCACTGAATGCTTGGAGCTGTACAACATCAACAGAACTCTAAGGGCCTTCATTGCAAACTCGATGAGGTTGTGGAGAACCACCCTTGAAGCCAATGGGAAGCCACTTGCCCAAGTATCCATCAAATGTGGCATATACCAAGGAGATGCACTGTCCCCACTGCTGTTCTGCATAGGTCTAAACCCCCTCAGCCAAATAATAAACAAGACTGGCTATGGATACCGACTCCGGAACGGGGCCACCATAAGTCACCTCCTCTACATGGATGACATCAAGCTGTACGCCAAGAGTGAGCGAGACATCGACTCACTGATCCACACCACCAGGATCTACAGCTCGGACATCGGGATGTCATTCAGGCTCGAGAAATGTGGGAGGATGGTGACAAAGAGAGGCAAGGTAATCCACACAGAAGGGGTCTCACTCCCAGAAGGAACAATAGCAGACATTGAGGACAGTTACAAGTACCTTGGAATACCACAGGCAAACGGCAACCTTGAACATCCTTGGTGGATGTGGCAATACCAAGCGATGGCAACATCAGGAAAAAGGAACATGAGAAACTAGAGAAATACCAAGGGCTCAGAGAAGAACTGGAGAAGGCTTGGAAGGTGAAGGCCACAGTGGTGCCTGTGGTGATCGGAGCACTAGGGGCTGTGACCCCCAAACTGGAGGAGTGGCTACAACAGATCCCTGGAAAAACATCCGAAATCTCAGTCCAGAAAAGTGCAGTCCTAGGAACAGCAAGGATACTGCGCAGAACCCTCAAGCTCCCTGGCCTCTGGTAGAGGACCCGAGCTTGGAAAGTGGATGAGACCACCGGCGTGGGGTGAGAAGGGAGTTTAATATATATATACACACATATATATATACACACACATATATATACATACATATATATACATACATACATATATATATATATATATTCTTATTATCTTTTCTCTTTGCACCAATGTGGGACAGTTCACAATTTCGTGTGACTGGACTGTGCAATGACATTAAAGCTTAACTTATCTTTTATCTTATCACTATCTTTTGCAATGGCTGGTTGGTGCAGTTTGATTAGAATGCAATGCCAGTGATACTAAGGTTGTGAGTTTGAATCTAGGTACATGATTAGTTCTTAACTGTTTTGATGAGAATGTATCAGTATTCAGTCAAAATTACATTCATTTTATTTTCAACAGCTTTGTGAGTGAGGGTAAAAGCAGCTAGACACAGGGATGTCTCCCACTCAGCCTGCAAGGTAACTAACCAAGCTAGTAAGCCAAACTAACTATTAGCTTGGCTTACTAGCTTTTATTTTGGAATCCGCTGTTTTTTCATCACCTTTCTTTTTCGATAAAATGCCTTCCATTTTCACTGAAAGTTACCTCTCATACACACTACTGAAACGCTAGCTCTCATACATACTACTGAAATGTTAGCTCTTATACACATTACACTATTTCAGTAGTATGTATAATCCAATGCAATTCAATTCAGTTCAATTCAATTTTATTTGTATAGCACCAAATCACAACAAGGTTATCTCAAGGCACTTAACAAGGTAACATTTAAGACCTTACACAACTAAACAGATCCCACATACAGCAAGCCTTTAATTACAAATTGACAGCAACAGTGGAGAGGAAAATCTCCCTCTCTAATGAGAAGAAAACCTCCAGCTGAACCAGGCTGGATGTGAGCGTCCATCTGCCTTGACTGGTTGGGGTGAGGGGATAGATAGAGAGAAAAGCACAGCAACAACATTAAGCAACAGAGCACAGGCCGTATGGTTCGACCAGGAACTGGACACAGCCAGGATGGTTGGACCAGACACTGGACACAGGCAAGATGGTTGGACCAGACACTGGACACAGGCAAGATGGTTGGACCAGACACTGGACACAGGCAGGAGGGAAATCCTGGGCCTATAGTTGACTAGTTCTCCATGGTCCACAGTAGGTTCTTATATTAAAGGTTTGACCACAGCCACCTTAAAATCCTGCGGGACATAGCCTATATATAAAGATTGGCTGATTTGATTCAATATGGACAAGCTGAATAAAGGTAGAACTTCTCTGAGTAATCTGGTTGGGACTGGGCCTAAAAGACAAGTTGGCTGGGTCCAGCCTCAGCCTAGTTTATCTCTTATCTCTGGCTCTGGTTCCAGGTCTTCAACAGCTCTCATCTCTGGTTCTGTTTCTGGCATCTCATGGGCCTGGCACAGCCCTACGCTTGTCTTGTCAGCCTGGCACGGCCCTACGCTCGTCTTGTCAGCCTGGCATGGCCCTATGCTCGTATCATTTGCCTGACCGGTGGCCTTACCCTTGGCTCCTCCTGCGTGTGGCACTGCCTCCTTCATTAGCAACCTCCTCGACTCTTCAGCTTCCTGGATTGGTGTCCACCTGGAGGACGTCACCGGTCCCTATGGGCTGATGGGCACGCTGTGTTTCGTCCCTGGCCGCCTCAACTCTCCTGCATCTGAGACGATTCCCTGTCTAGAGGACGCCGTCACCCCCTGTTGGGCTCTGGAGGTGGCCGGCTTTAGCGCCGACCTCCCAGAACACACGGTTTGCTCTTGGGCAATAAGTGTGCCATTCCGATTTGCCACCCCCCTCCTTGAGGGCATGACCTTGGACCCTGTGTTGTGTTCCCTTCGTTATGGTCTCTCCTCATGGACTCTGTTTTGTTCTTGCCGGTTACAGAGGTTTTCTTGGACTCACTTTGTATGGGCCTTAGTTCTGCTGTGTTTTTTGGTTATGGTTATTTTTTATTTTCCTGTCTGCCTTAGTTCTTGTTTACTTATCTAGTCATGTGCCATCACTTCCTGTTTTATTTTGGTGCCACTTCCGGTTTTGTTCTGTCGGCTTAATTCCAGCCTGTTCATCCGGTCATGTGACTTCACCACCTGCATTCAAGCAGTCATTAGTTGGTTACTTATACTCCTGCACTCACCTTCTTGTTTTGCCACATTGTTAGCTCATATCCCTGTGTCTACTCTCCAGCATTCAGTCAAGAAAGTCCTTTGTGTACCAACCTTGTATCTTGTTTTTGACCGTGTCTTGCCTGCTCCCTGTCTGTACTGTTTTGGAATCTGCCTTGTGACTGAACCTTGCCTGGAAACTGACTGCCATTACCTAATCCCTGTCTGTACCATTGCCTTCATCTTGCTACTCCGTGTACCAACCTCTGCCTGTCTGACCAAGAGCTGTATTGAATCTCCACAACCGAGAACTGTGAAATGTGGGTCCTTAACTGCACTGCTATGTGACAGAAAGGCTCAGAGTGAGGATCTCAAATGAGTTAGAACTATGTTTGGGTTTAGGAGTAATTAATAAACCGGAGTTACAAATTGCTGCTACTCCTCCACCTCAACCTGTGACTCTTGGAGTCGACTCATTTAAACTAACGTATTCATCCTGCTGCAGACAGGGTTTAGTGAGAAATCTATGTGATGATCACTTATCAACTCATTTAATAACAAGGATTAAGAGAGAGATCTGATATTTAATAAACCACAATTTATTAACTTACTGTTACTTTGTTCTGTAAGAGGAACCATAAATTCTGGTAAGTTACTTCTCTTTGATTTGTTTGTGACTTGTATATTTTAGGTGGTCGGGGAGCAGACACAGTCTCTACGTGATAACCAAGACTAAGAGGGGGCAAATGTAGAGAACATGCAGAGAGGTGTGTAAGAGGATTTCACTAGTATGTATGAGAGCTAACCTTTCACTTGTGTGTGTGAGAGAATAATTCTGAATTATGTCCCGTACAGTACCTAATTGTCACGATCTGGACTTTTGTATTCTATTTCCTGTGTTTATTTTGACATTTCCTGTTTTGGTTCTTCCAGGTTTTTAGTTCTCGCTTTACTTTTCCGATCATGTGCCCCGTCAGCTGTTTTTCTTTAGTAATTACCTCAGTGTATAGTATTTAGTTGTTAGTTCGCACCTCGGTTCTCTGCCAGATCGTAGAGCATTATCACCTCAGTCCAGTGTTTAATTCTCGGTTCATGTGCAAGTAAAATCCTGTTTTGTTTTTCGTACTCACCTGTCTTTTGCCTGCTCCCTGTCGGTATCATTGCCTGTAGTTTGATCTCCCGTGTATGAGGATTTGTATTCTATTAAATTGTCGCTATTGTCAGTACTGTCTCCGGCTGTGCTTTTCAGTCCTCATATTTTAATCTTTTCAACAAATTCTGTTAATGGTCAACTGATGGTTAATTTAAATTACAAATAACAAACCATTTGTTTATCTTCAATAAGAATTTAGTGAATTATGAAGATGTTGCTTACATTCCTGCTGTAAAGTGATTTTCAGTTTTGTCGAATCTGTTAGTTTTTTCATGTTAAGAATTTGTTTGCTAGACCTTTGTTAATTATTCTATAGTATTATCTTTAGACCTCCTGTGGCTTGTTCAGTTGGGTCCCATGACTGATTCATCTGTAGAGATGACAAACTTGTTAACAAATCTACCTCATCAGTTAGCATACTTATCTTGAGCACTTGTTACTTTGTTAGTTTTCCCTATTTTTTTTTTAAATAATAATGTTAAATGTAAATGTTAAATGTAAATGTTAAATGCTAAATGTTAAATGTAAATGTTAAATGTAAATGTTAAATGCTAAATGTTAAATGTAAATGTTAAATGTCAAATGTAAATGTTAAATGTTAAATGTTGGCCGAGTGTAAAACTGAATATTCATGAATGTGCAAGTAGACTCCACCCCTACCCTCAAACAGCGCTGGTCTCAGATCAGAGACGTGAACTCAATCACCTCAAACAGTGCGCGCAAACCCCGCCCAGATCTGATCTGGAAACTTTTGTTTTTAGCCTGGACGTAACTTCGGCTAGCTAGTATAGTTAGCCAATTAATTCACCACCGGCGCCATAGAAATATTCTATTTAAACCTACTTAACTCCCCATTAATGGTGTTTACGACAGAACGGCAGTTTGAAGCGGAGCCTCAGCCCGCACACCTGCCGTTACAGCCCGTTCAATCTCCCCCAAAGGGAGGGAGTCGGAGCTGGCGGCCATGATGGCTTCGACTTCAGGCTTCTCTCCAGTATTTTCGTGCACTGATCCAGAGTCAGATGTGGGCGGAGCTATGCGTACTGTTTAACGTGTTTGAGTCCTGATCAAGGATAATAGGGGGCGGATTCTACTTAAATATTCAGTTCGATCATTTAACATTTACATTTAACATTTAGATTTAACATTTACATTTAACATGTAACATTTATATTTATATTTAACATTTACATTTAGACTTTTGCACATTTAACTAAATGTGAGAAAACATGTTGTGTCATTTAGTTAAATGTGAGAAAACTAGTTATAGGTGCTCCTTTTACATTCGGCACCCCATACACCATTGCAGTTGCTTTAAGAAACAGTTGCTAATTTGTTTGCTTTTTTTGTTTGTTTTGATGTGTTTTTTTCTTACCTTTATTGCATATACAGTACAAAGAGAAAACTCAACCAGTCAACTGCTTAAGTCATTTGTTTGTGGTCTGTTGTCGTCAGAGAAAGCAGAGGCAGCAGTACACAAGACTAAAAACGTATCTTCACTTCCTCTATTCTCCATCACTGCTGCCTTCAACAAGAAGAAAGCCAGGGTTACTGTACTTCCACAAATGAAAGTCTGACCTTTGCAGTTGTTTGTTCACAATGATTACACTGATCAGCCACAGCATTAAATCAACATGCAGGCTTGATTTTGCACAAATCTTCACTCACTGTCCCCCCCCCCCCATCAGTTCCAGGAGCTCTTATCAATACTGCATAGAGTTCTTGTGCATGTTACATGTGTAAGCCTGTGTCTGACACAAGAGGATTAAGCCATCTTGTTCTTTCGTGTTCTATCTTCGTATCTATCTTTGTTTTTTTTCGGCGGCTATAGTAGATTTCTTAATGGAAAATCCAAACAGACCCGCCTCCTTTATGCTTTTCACTTTTCCCACCCTTTTTCATTCTGTATTTCTCTTTCATAGAGTGTATTTCCCTTCTCTGTTTAGCCATCACTGTTACTGATTGATGCAACAGAAAGGCCATAGAGGGGGAAAGCGAGAGAGGCCAGGTGAAGTTGATGAAGAAAGATGGAAAGCGGTTAGAAATAAGAAGGAAATATAAAGATAAAAGTAAATCTGTATACATCATTTCTCAATCCATTCTTTCTCTCCCACTGTCCATCTAAGCCTTCCAGGCCAAAAAGAATGCTGGAGCACACTGTGTGTCAGCTGTCAGTGAAACCTGCAGGAACAACAGAATGTGAAAGAAATATGAGTAACAGAGAGTAACATGCAACATGAAGTTGCATGTCATCAAGTGTTTTGATGTAGGAAAGATTAAGAGTATGACATATTTAATGGGAAAATTAAAGAAAGGAGTGAGAAGACTGTGAAAAAGCATTAATGTTTAAAATCCAAGAAAAAAGAAAGTAAACACAAATTCAAAGCCCAGTGAGGTCTTGTACATTAGTACATTTATCTTTATATATAGACATAATTCTTTGCTTTTATTACAGTTTGCATTCTGTATCATCTCTGTCATTAAACACATACATACAGTATGTTCTTACACGAGATACTGAGTGTAACTCTTTTTTTTAAAAAAGCATTTTATGCAATTATACTGCAAAACTCCCACAAACTTAAAAATATACAGTAAGTCTCAAACCTAAAGTGACTAAATGTGCAATATCATATCGTTGATTAAGAATAATTAAGTTAATTAGTCTAAGTCTTAGGATCCCCAGCTGGATACAGGAAGTCGCTACATCAAGCCACCGATTAGTATTGATACTGAAGACAGCATGTACTTTGGGGGCGCATAGGTTCAATGTGCAACAGGAATTAATATTAAGGCCATTAAATTATTTACTGACCAAGAAGCCAACATTCTGGTACCAGCTGATCAAGCGCATTATATGGGAACTTCTTGTTGACATACGGAGTGCGTCATGATTGTGTCTCACACAGCTGGCATAGCTCGGCTCAGGGTCCACTGGCATATACCCGATCAGTCTGCAGCTCCCTCTGGATGCCCCCATGGCAGCTGGATGTTGCTGGCTGCATGGTTCTCGCCATGTCAAGATCCAACAACAGACGCCTCTAATGGAGCCTCTAACATATCATTTGACAGGGCTATCGAATATATAATTGCACCATTTTGCTCATCTTTTTATATCCCCTTATCTAATGCAGATGCGTTGCTATATTCATTGTTAATCATTTTTTCTGGTGTATCTAACAATTGTTTTCACATCATACTTAAACCAGGTTTTTGTGCTTAAGTACAAGTGTGGTTACAGGTTACAGGTTTAGAGTCTAAAATATTCAAAGGTAATATAAAAAGGGCAGATTTCCAGCAGAGGGTCAAGCAGACGCAGAGATTACAGTTTTTACTGATCGCTTTGACCTGTTTTAAGAAACTAGGATCCACTCAGATTTCATCATCACTATTCAATTCAATTCAATTCAATTTTATTTATATAGCCCACATGCCACTGGGGGGGTATATTTACAGCCATATTTCCATATAGCAACAACTGACTGTGGCAAGTAAGGTGTCTTTTTACTTGTTATAAGCTATGAAATTGGCCTAAAAACACTAACACAAGATTAACATGACTGGTATCCAGTAAAAAAGGCTGATCGCATTTTATAGCGTTTAATGTCACTAAATGGCCCCCCTATAAATCAGCTCTGTGGGAGGGCTAGAGTAACAGAGTAAATGAGTAACCTCCCATAAGGGTAGAAATAACAGAGAATGGGATCAGTTCCACAGTAATATGGACTTCGTGTGATTTATTTAGCTAGCAATTAGCTTAGCATTTTTCATTCTTTGGCTCATAACTCACCACATGGTAGCTAGCATGCTTTGATGCATATCCTTAGATTCCTTTAGATTAGAGCTTTCATTTGAGCCCTTGTTTATGTGTGTTGCATAAAGTATCACAGTGGTAGACCTATAAATGGGTGGCAAACTAGCCCAGGGCTGGCTATACTGCTAACTACGTTAAAACGGGCACCTACACTGTAAATACTAAAGATGAAAGTTAACAGTCGACAGTTTTACTTTCTGCAAATAGAATAAAATATTATGTGGTGCTTGGATGTTTGTCCCATTTAAAGTTTGGAAGCTTTACCTTCAAAAACAGTAGACTCACCTAGTTGTATTTTTATGTTGGCTGGTAGTAGAGTTAAGGTTATTTACAGGTTGTAGTGACATCTAGGCTTTGGTTTGTATTTATGGAAACATTTTTTGCAAAGAGCAAAACGGACCATCAAAAGATTAATGATAGTAAATATTGCAAACATCATTTAGGTGGGTGTCATGGAGATATAAAACAGTTTCCACATTGGTGAGTTCCAGACATTAGAAAACTGATTTGTTCTGTGTCAATTCAGCTATGACACACAAATGTATGACACAGACAGAGGATCCACAGTGAGTCACACCAGTTAGTAATGTAGCCTTGTGGTTTTTGTACAAACATCAAAATGACCTGGTTGACCAATCAGTGTACTGACATTAGCCCAATGATCCCCCAGCAGCCTGCTACCAGGCAACACCTGCAGCACTGCAGATGAGATGCACGCAAGAGATCCAGGCCCTGAGCAGACACGGCTCGCGTGTGTGTGTGTGTGTGTGTGTGTGTGTGTGTGTGTGTGTGTGTGTGTGTGTGTGTGTGTGTGTGTGTGTGTGTGTGTGTGTGTGTGTGTGTGTGTGTGTGCGTGCGTGTGTGTGTGTGTGTGCGTGTGTGTGTGTGTGTGTGTGTACTTGCATCAAGGTGAGATCCAAAAAACGTACCTTCCTGACAAAGTGAGGACATTTTCGACAGTGAGCCGGTACTCACTTCTTTGAAGGCCTGTTTGAGGGTAAACATGTGATTTTAGGGCTGAGGTTAGAATTGAGTTTTGGTTCAGATTGGTTAGGGTAAGGGTAGGAAAGGCAAGGTCCTCACTTCCATGCAAGTACAAGGATGTGTGTGTGTGTGTGTGTGTGTGTGTGTGTGTGTGTGTGTGTGTGTGTGTGTGTGTGTGTGTGTGTGTGTGTTGTTATTTTTTTTGGTGCCAGTTATCTTCCCTAGTTAGGGTCAGGTTCTCCTGTACAGTAGGTCCCATCAGATTATTGTCATCCACAGCTTTTTGTTTTTATCAGCAACTACTGTATCAAGCTACCGAGAAAACTCCATGCTGAATTAGAGCCACGTCATGTTTTTATGCCATATACACGTATTTGGATATATTTCTGCAATTGTGTGTTGTGGCTTACAGCACCTTACTGTAGGAACACGGTCCCTAATCCGTAGCGAGTTAGACTCACACTGACTTTGGGCTCTACTCTAACTCTAGCTGTATGTGCTTCCATGCTTGAACAGTACTGAACTGAAGAAAGGATGTACCGTATTTTTCGCCGTATAAGACGCACTTTTTTTTCCCCAAAACTGAAGGGGAAAAGTTGGTGCGTCTTATACGGCGAATGCAGAGATCCGCGGAGCGGAGCGCGGTCACCGCCATAGGAAAGGCCGCGGCTTCGGTCTAGCTCCGGAGCCGTCGGCCATCTTAGTACACCCGGCGGTGCGCGCTGATGTCATCACGCCCTCTGCTCGTCGATCGTACCATCGTCAGCAGCAGGTGAGGAGCGGGATGCCGTGTTACTCGCTATTCTTGCTAATGTGGGGGCAGTGGAACCAGTGGATCTGTCCTTCCTCGTTTCTGATAGCAGCGAAGAAGAGGAATTATTGGGGTTCGAATAAAAACATTACAGCCTTATTTTTGTTACTTTCACTGTTTACTGACTTTACTGACTGTTCATGTTACATGTTTGGCATACAATTGTTCTTAAACTGCTGTTAACTTTTATACAGTTGATATAAAATATTTTACTACAGTATTTGGTTCAGAATCTTTTTTTTCTAGATTTTCCTCCTTTAAAATTGGGTGCGTCTTATATGCCGATGGGTCTTTTATGGCGAAAAATACGGTTTGTATATATGTACTGGGAACCACAACGAACAGTGTAATGCTCTCTGTGCTCTCTGAGTTTATGCTTTCCTCCTCCTTCACTTTAATGTCATATACATATGAGAAATGTATACTTTGTTGTCTAATGTACTGTATTTTAATATTCCCATGATGTAACTGCACTCTTCTCTTTTAGTTACAGTACATACTGTATGCTCTGTTACATTTACCTCTGTGGCATTCCGCCATTACATCTATTAAACTAATGAATAATAGATTTATTTAGACTGAGCTGGTCCTGTTGTCCATTCTTTGGACTGAACGAAAACATTAGATAAAACCTGACAGTGTGAGTGTGAGCAGCTAAGCAAGCATTCCCCCATGATCCTGACTGTGACCGACTGCTCCATCCTTCCCTGGGATTTCTGAGGCTGCATGTATGGAAAAACATAAGGAACCAAATGCCATGTGCACATTGGCAACACATTGTTGACATGCTGCCCACACCCTGCTCAACATGTTAACATCTTGACAAGACAGTAACATGTGATACACATTGTCAAGAGACTGGTTGTCATGTACTGTAAAATAAAATCTCTGTAAACAATGTTACCTTGAACCATGATTGGTTTTGTCCGCTTTAGACTGTCCAATATACTGTAGTAGTGGGAACGTGCAAACTCCATATCCAGTAATGACATTCCTCCTGTTTCTTTGGCCAGGGAGTAAGGATTTTGACTTTGTCATCAGCTTCCTTACCTCAGCATAACCGACCAGAAGGGTCCAGAAGTGTCATGTCCACCTGCTAATGAGATGGGGATGTATATGCAAAATGTATGTGCAGCTAAAAGGAGCTAAAAGCCTGCATGTCTACAGGAGGAGTGAATGCACACGTGCATGCACACTGACATTTACCAGAACCACAGACTCTAATTTTGTTTCAGTGTCTGGCCTCCAGACTGGCCACTACTAATTCTCATATTTCATGCATCCACACACACAAGCACACTTCCTCATCTGCCTTTGTGAGGATGCCTCACCTTTAGCTCTTACTCTGACCCCAACCATCACAGTTAATGTATAACCCTAACCCTGTTAAACCCTAAACCCTTCAGTTCCAGCCCTCATTCATGTCAGCCCACAGATATTTTCTGTTCAAATCTATTGACAGCACCCTTTTTCCATGCTAATAAGGAACCAAGCTTCTGTGAATCACCATGTTTGCTGTGTATACCCATCGAAGATGTTATGACTTAAACAATTTAAAAAAATGTACTTAGGGGTCACAAACCAACAAAACAGCTTTTCATCTGATGAACTAATCAGCTCAAAGGTGGACTTATTAGATTAATTGTAGATTGCTGTAGATTAATTAGGAGACAGCATGTTCTTCAGCACAGTCTGATATTTGTGGTTAGTTGTATGAGCCAGAGTACAGTGCCGACTAGTTATGACGTATGGAGGAGGAAGAAGCTACCCATAAGGAACCGACAGCACCCACAGCAGAGAGCCCAGAGCCAGCTTCAGGCAGAGCCACAGGCCGGATGCATCGTGTCTCTGTGCGGCAGGGCAGACCAGAGAAAAATATCCAGGACAGAGTGGTCAGAGCCTCGAGTAATATATTCCACCTTTAATTGTTTTTTGCGCTGTGAAGTTTGAGTAAAGTTACAAGCTGCTGTTTATGGTGTTTTAGACTGTCCGAAGTAGCCAGGCTGTGTTGGAGGAGGAATAAATGATCATTTTTTGCATAGAAAATATTGAGAAATATGAGTGCCCCCATCATTCTTAAATATTACCTGAGGTCTTTTAGGTCAACCCCCATTGAAAATCGTGGAAGTTTTCTTTTAACTTGTCAGTCATCGGTTTCTTGTTTGCTACTTGTCTAACCATCTACTTGAACCTAAAACATGTTGGTATTATTTGGTTCTTGCTGGTGGACATCCATCTTCCTTGCTCTATGTATGACTGAGCTGTAGACATATAAATACTTTGCACACACTTTTAGTACAGTAGCACAGTAAGCTCTGCTACTGTAGCTTTGACACCAACACCATGACTGATTTTGGAAAAGACCTTTGCTCAGATTTATTAGGAGTTCTCAACCAATGCCCATGACAAAGTATTTATCCTCCTAATGCTTTGGCAGAATTGTTTGTGGCTTGCATACAAAACTTCAACGAAAACAATGTGTGTGTGCATGTATAACCTTCCACCCGCTCTCATAACTACTCCCTCTTGGCTGTGAGTGTAAACGGTGATGTTTGTTTTAGCCAGTGTCGCTGGTTAAATAAGATCCACAAAAAGTTTAAACTTCACAGTTATGAAGCGGTTGACATTCTCCATCTGTCATTCTGAAACCATGCATTCACTGTGCAGCGATCTGCTCCGACTTTGCCTTGTTCTGTACAGCCCATGCACACAAACACAAATTAACTTTAGAACAGCTACACGTACAATGGCATAAAGTACACACACTCATACTAGCATTAAAAGGCACAAGAAGCGCCCTGCCTCCCTGCCTCTCTCCATATGCTTTGTCTGCCCTCATTAAAAATGATGGGTGCACATCACACACACACACACACACACACACACACACACACACACACACACACACACACACACACACACACACACACACACACTTCAAATCACATCATACCCAACTGTCATATTAGTAAAATATTAAAGGTGTGTGTGTGTGTGTGTGTGTGTGTGTGTGTGTGTGTGTGTGTGTGTGTGTGTGTGTGTGTGTGTGTGTGTGAGAGAGAGAGAGAAAGAGAGAGAGAGAGAATTAAAGATAGAACAGGAAATATCAAACATTTGTGTGACCACCTAACATAAATGAAGCCTCACGTAATTACACCTAAAAAGGAAGGAGATCATTGAAGGCATGTAGAAAGAGAGAGAGAGCATAAAACACAAATAAAAATAAAAACAATGAAAAGAAAACTTCTCTTCTCATGTAGAACATGTTTTCCATTTGCATTGAAAACAGCTTAAGCTGCACCTTCCCGCACTGACAATGATCATGGTGTGGCTTAGTAGCAACGTATAAATGTGCTGTACAACAGTTGGAAACAGTTGTATCCCAATATATCATACAAACATATCTACAAAATGCAGTTTACTGTCCAGTGAGGGAATTGTGTATTTTAGACAACTCTCTGATGGAGAGGTTTTTTCTAAGGGCCCACGAACTTTTAGGGGCCCACAGAGACCAGCTCAATTATTAATAACATTAGTAGCAGTAATATATTAGATATAAGAAATTTATTTATGAAATCGTTACAAACAAGACTAAATTACATCTTATTTAATACATGGTTCTGTCCATCCATCTGCTGTAGACTCTACTGAGTGAGATAGTCAGATCATGATTAAACCAACAATGTCCTCACAGTTAAAAAAGCATAAATCTGGCCATCAGAAATGCCAAAGCAGAGAGAGAGAAGGGCCCACAATAACTTTCAAAATTAAAAAAAAAGGTTTGTTTATTCACGGAGCTTGCTCTGCAGTATAATGTTAGCGCTACTTCCATAGCCGACACTCTATGTACTGTCCTCGCAGCGTGTGCACTATGTGCTGCTAGACGGCCAGTGAACAAAATAAAAATGTCCACACAAGGCGTTTGTTTCTTGCATTATATTGCATTGTAACTTATTTAAAAAGAAACTGATCAAATAACGTAAGGTAATATAACATGTACTTAAGTTACAAAGGTTGTGCACTTAAAAAGTTCATTGAAGATGTAATTATTCAAGGTAAGTTTTAGAACATGAGCTGCTTCTGTTTCTCCTTCTCACTGCTGAAGTTAGCCTACAAAAGGGAGGAACCCTTCACTGCTCCTCTCCAGATCGAGCATGTAGAAAATGTACCATTTGAAGTACCTGCGTTTGATTCCTGAGTGCCAGGTTACTCCAGGCAGTGCAGATTCCCCCGGTTTGAATTTTAAAGCCAAACTTCATCTAATGCCCTACCCATATTAAACAACAAGGGATCCACTGACCCCCATGAAAGCTTGTCAAGGTAGGCTGTTGCATGTAGGGAACAATAACGCGTCACGTCTCTGACAAAAAAGAGTAGTTAAGTAAAGTTTAAAAAAATCATTCAGGAGAACTGAAAAAACAGGAAAGAGTTAGAAAAGATGGAGTAAGAGGGATGTGGGCTACCTTGAAGGGGCAGCACAGTTAAAGAAGACAAAGCGCTGTTGCTGCTTGGTTACACAGGGATGTGCAAGGGCTCGCTCTCTTTTTCCTCACTTTCACACACCTAAATGCTCACTGGGGGCAGAGGAGATGCTTCTGTGGGCACCAAGGTCCTTCCTCTCGGTAAATTAAAACCATTAATAACCAACTGGGATAGAAGAGAAGGGTGGGGGTGACAGGATGGAGATAGATAGAGGGTGGGTGGGCGTCGGGGGTTTGGGCTGTAAGGGAGAAAGTGGGATTTGGGGGATAGTGATTTAGAAAGAAAGATTGGTGAATGAGAAGTGAGCTGGTAGGAAAACAGTGCACCAGGGTAGCGAAAGACAGAGGCACAGAGGAAACAGAATATTAAGACATGTTCATGTGGGTTTGTCGTTGTGACCACCTATAGTTAGATACAGAATAGCTTTTTAGGCCACTGACAGGTACCTCACAGATAGAAAAGGCTATTTCAGGGTATTTACAGTACTATTGCCTCCCTTACAGTATATAAAAACATTAGCTTTGGTTCTTTATTGTGACTACATTGCCAATCAAGGCTACTGAGGTTGCCTAGCAACCGGTTTACCCCCACATGTTTTTTTCTTCTTCCTTGTTGTTCACATGTTCATTTATGTTCATTGAAATCTGCCAGATAGTTCAGTGATTTCGTAAGCAGCTTCAACCTTGAGTCAGCTCAGTTAGGTTTTTCATCAACACACACACACACGCGCACACACACACACACATGCATAGATACATGCCTGTTCACACACTGGCTCACACAGACCATTCACTAACACATACACCCGACACAGATGAGTGACTTTGGCGCTGACAAAAAGATGTTACAGAGTGTCAAACCAATATCTGTCTCTGTTCACTGCTACCTACCTCTCCATTTTCAACTCAAGGACAGAGAAAGGGAGGCAAGAAGAGGAACATAAGAGTGAGAGAGTGATGGGGAGGTAGAACGACACAGGCGAGAGATGTAAAGGCTTTAATTTTAATACATTCTTTTCAGTAAATGTTTCTATTCACATCTGAATGTCTGAATAGAAAATACCTACATGTAGACCCTGACTGTTCCTCACAGAATGACACACTCTGTGTAAAGTTATTTTCCTTTCTGATAAAACCAATAAAAAATCTAAAAGCTTTAATATTTATAAAAACACGTTAAATATGTTTTTGACTTTTGTAACACTGGTAATTAAAATGCAAAAAAAATAATAATTTGTGGTTTGGATTTTCTCAGGCTGCTAAAAAAGCAGGTGTTGATGGAGGAGTGTGTGTGTTTCTCATGTAGAAGTTAAAGGCACGACTGTAGGAAATAAACACCTGCCAAATTATACAGGCGGTATTCAACAGCAAAGAATTACTGCACCTTATATTTCTCCTGAACATTCACCAACATAACAATTTTTAAAAGATGCACCTTTTGTTTGAGATCATGTTTCATAAAAATGTCTTGTCACAGAAGTGCACAGTGTTGTATGATTTGTATAGCTGAATTTGAAGAAGTTATGCTCAGCAACAATTTATAATGAAAAGGAAAAAGAAAACCTTACAGTATGACGTAACGGATGAAGATTTAATTTTGGGAAAGTCTGTTTACTGTATAATTATAACTTATTTTATATGGCTTGGTTGAATTTATATAATATGACTTAAGAAACATTAGAATAAACTTAAAAATAACTTTTGAATAACAAGCAGCTTTTTAATACTGGTGTAATTAAGAACAAGGAAGTCATTGTTCACTGCTACTAAAACCTGCAGCAGAGCCACAGAGTGATGTATTCTTTATCTGTGTATTGTATTCATCATGATCAGCTTTGTTACACCAGAAACAAGGGATGAGATAATGAAGTGAAAGAGAAGTAAAGGAACGAAAAAAGAAATGCACAATTATATCTGCATGGGACGACGATTAGCATTCTGCCAGCGTTGTTTAGCAGTGACAAGACGAGCTGTGTGTGTGTAATTATGTTATTAGCTTTTTAATACACATCCGTGTGCAGTTGTTTAATTCTGCTAGCGTTTCCCGTCCCAGTGATGGGTCGCTGATTGCTGCACTCAGCCATTTTATTAGGGCTAATTAAATTAACGTTATTTTGGTCCTGCCGTCAGCAACACACTTAGGCACAAGACACCACCATGCAAGCAGTGTGTGTGTGTGTGTGTGTGTGTGTGTGTGTGTGTGTGTGTGTGTGTGTGTGTGTGTGTGTTTGTACAAGTACTGTACAGTAGCTATAATAGAATTTGTACAGAAATTCACATATAGCTCATATTTTAAAGTTCATACCTTAAACTGTCTTAAACATGCTATATTTTATATACAGTCAAGTTCTCACTCACAGATGCTGTGTGCATTTGTCTGGTGTGTGGCCCTGCTTGCAGACAAATCCTCCAGTTATCACGTACACACAGACACACACCTATGACCCAGCGTATGCCAATGAAATGTAGATGGAAGGTAATTAAACAGGGATCAGTCTGCTCTTTATCAAGAGCTCTTAACTGCCAGGCCAAATTAACCTCTGGCCACACACACACGCGCACACAAACACACACACATACACACACACACGCAGTAATCACATCTACATCTTTATCTGAAGTTAGACTTCTGTAGAAGTAGTACATAGGTAAAAGGGTGCAAATTAATGCTGGAATGATTTGAACTTTAGAGCAATGGAAATCAAAGTCAAACAAAAAACAGAAGGTTATTAAATTATGTTCATTGTTGAATCTGCACTAACTCAACTAACCTGGTCCTGTTTTAATTTTTTTTTTTATCTAAACGTGAAAAAGACAATTAATTCAATCAAATATTTTAAAAAACTTTTATGGGTCACTTCAACGCAGCCATCCAATGAAACAAGGCATACTTTGTTTGTGAACTTAACAGTTCACACACAGGTCTAAACACTGGCTCCAATGTCATAATGACATTGTTTGTAAAAAGCCCTAGCCGTGTCAAAAACACTGGAAATATGCAGCAAAAACTCATTTTGTCACTCACGACCAATCAGTCATAACACAGTGGACAGCAAAATACAAACCACTGTTCTCAGTGTGAATCAGTGCAACATTGATCGTCATTGGTTGCTATTTGTTGTCGGTGTAGTTTATGTAAAATTTACCTTTTATGCAAAGAATTGGATCCTGGTAAAAGAAATTCTTTTATTTACTGAATCCATGACATTTTTCAAACTGTGGCAGAAAACTGAAATATTGTAAATATTACTAAAAAAAAAATGTAAACTACAGTTTTAGCCGATTGCTTTTGTTGTTTTGCGTTTTGCAAAATTTGGCCCATTTTGTCAAACTCTCTACACACAAGCTAATCAGACATCAGCACTTGAAGATTAACAACTCACACCTCTACCCTTCTTGTAGCACAGTGTTAAACACAGTGTAACCGTAGCTTAAACACATTTTCAACTTTGCACTTTGGTTTAATTTTTATAACACACTTAGTGCAAAACACTACACACGTTTTCTTACATTAGACACTTTGATCAAAACCAAAATCCACTGTTATCATTGGGAAAACACTCTGTTCATCTGGCTACTGTTGTCACTCACACGCACACCTGAAAACACACACCTCTTTGGTCACCAAAGCTAAAACAATGGAATTAGGACTGTTTGAATGACATCAGTGTTAACTGTTTTGCAAAAGGGAGGAGAAAAAATGTCAATCCAATGAGAACAGGTTTACACATTTGCTACATGTGTCTTATGGTCTGCTGGAATAGCGATGACGAAAATAAGTGGAATCTAGTTATGCAAAACAGGACAAAGCCCATAAAAACCCTAGGATGAAATACATAACATGTGAAGTAAAGGTTTTATCTATACCAAAGAAAACATGTAACTGCTAATTGTGTTATTGTTTTAGATACTTTTGTCTTTGCACTGGTTTTGTGTTACGTTAAAAAGATTTATTTCAATTCAATTCAGTTTTATTTATATAACACCAAATCACAACAAGGTTTTCTCAAGGCACTTTACAAAGTAAGGTTTAGGACCTTACAACACTAAACCCAACAAGTCCCACATACAGCAAGCTCATATTTGACTTTTTCTACACTTAAGGTTTTAAAAATTCTTAAAAAATCTAATTCTTCAAAATAAATAACAGCAAACGAACATGATCAAACTGTAGTGGCACTGACAAAAAAAGAATCACTGATGCAGTTGGCGTTTCACATCTGACGTGAATCTGTGCCGTTTACAAAAAAGAGTTTTTAGTCAGTTTGTTTTAGAAAACATTATTAAAAGTTGTTGAATTTGCTGTTGTGAAAATAAAGCTTTATAACTGTGTAACGTCTGTTAAAGGTGCTACATTGATGCACTGCATTACACACTATTAAAGCTGGGGTATGGTGGGTATGGTGTTCTGTCTCCAAACCGAGACAACCTGGGATTCCAGATTTTCCATGAAAAAACTGAAGAAGCTGACTTTACAACCTTCCAAAATCCCAATGACTAGTGATGCTAACGCTGGAGACACATATACAGTACAACAGTTGTCACCATTTGTTTTTCCTTTGTTCCTCTGTAGCTGCAGTTTGTCTGGCCTTGTCCAGCTGCGTGTCTGCTTCTCTGCCCAGCTGTCCCACCACCTGTGGAGGTGAGACCCGAGAGAAAGACAAGGGCCAAAGCACAAACAAAGAGGGATCAGAAAGAAGACAGATCATTCAGAGCTGAGGGAAAAATATATAATTTTTAAAAATGGCTAGAAAATGCTTGAGAAGTGAACGGGCTTGTTTTGGTTTCAAGCTGTACTGATGAGAACAGGTGCAGCCTCAGGTCTGAGCTTCGTGTGTTTGAAGGTCTTTGTGTTTCAGCTGCAGATGCTCACACGAACTCAAACTCCCAACAGCAGCCATAGAAAATATAAAAAGCTTTATTAGTATTAGACAAATCTAAACACTTAATGTAAATATCATAACAGAAACAGCCAAATTATGTGTGTTGGCTTCCTGTTCTACTTTTTTGCTCACTTTGTGTTTTCTTGGAATAAAGTTTTGTTTGACTTCTTTGCCTTGGAAGCATCAGTAGAGTCAACAACACTCGACAAGATGTTGGACTGTGGAAGATAATGGCAAAGCGAGTTATCAAGAAAAAAAAGTAAACCTTTAAGAAACCTCAAGTTCAAGTGATACTGCACCCAGCCACTCATCCATAAGAAGAGTATAGATGCGTGTAAACATGCGCACAGCTGCTCCACAGCTTGACAGACTTTGACCTGATGACAGACACAGTCATGTTGTGTTTGACATATTTGATTAAAAATATAAAATACTGCTTTGAACTGAGAAGCTACACGTTAGGGAGCTTTCTATTCTCAACATCAAAACATGAAAACTGAAATAAAGTAAATCTGGAACTGAAGGCATTGAGTGGCGTTGACAGTGGCAACAGACACCTCCTACTGTAGCTTAGTAAGAAAAATGAGTTTTCCAGGATGTATGATGATTTGGACATTTAATGACTTCAGTATGACATCAGCAGTATTGCTTCATTAATATATATAAATGTGTGTCCATTATGCACTCTAACTACTGTGCAGTCCTGCTGGTCTGAAATGTAGGATCAGTCATGTTGACCAGCTGTCTCATTCGCATCCCCTCTGTGTCGTGTGCAAACCTAACCCTGCATCTGTTCGTTACCTGCTCAGACCAATTCAGTCATCTACTAAGATTGTGCAGCGTCTCCATCTGAATAATGCAGTTTGCAAAGCCTGACTGATTATTACCACACTGTTCATGAACTAAAAGAATTTTCTCATTGCTAAAAGTCATTTAGTAGTTACATATGCACTAAAGCCTGTGAACTATGAAAGCTTTGAAGTTTTGTCTCTTCTAAAACCTTCTAAAAGTTTAAAATATCTCACTCGTGGCCCTAATGCTCAGTCACACGTCTGTTCCACATGACATGTGAGGAAACACTATAAAAATATCATATAAAATTAATAAAACTAATTTCTTTTAGATGAGCTTGAATTCATCTGTCAGAACTCAACAGATAGTCAGTAAATAAAACACACATCAGTCTGTGATATCATCGCAGATGCTGTGTTCGAAGTAAAGTGGAAGAGGCTGCAGTTAGTCACCACCAAACATTTTCCTAAAACTAATAACTTTATACATATTATCCCATATGTGATGGTTTTTATATGTTGGTCAGGCTGATGAACAACAGACTGTGTTTGGGTTTTTCTGATTAAAATACGTTTTTTGTTTTTTATTTTGTTTTTTTCTGACCTAAACCAGTGGAGGCAGATGGCTTTTCACCCACAGTCTGTTTCACTAGATTGCATCTGTTGCCGTATGTATGTATGTATGTATGTGTGTATTTGTATAGTACAAATGAACTGAATTCAACTGCAACATGTAAGCGGTGGTTACTGGACTTTTAATAATTATTATTTTGCTTGAGAGAACAAGCAACAATGAGCTCTTAAGGAGACGTTTTCATCTACAGCAGGGCTGATTGTTATATCTGAAAGTTCATCTATGTTCATTTTCTTTGTGCTTAAACAGAACAGAAAGTTGTTGATTGTTAAATTTTTCATACAGAAAGATGGAAATAAATGCATCAGTGCATGTAGAGTAGCAGCTAGTTTATAGCACCGCTCACAAACATTACCATATAGACAGAATTCTCATAATAGCAAAACCTCAGTTGTGACCAATGCTAGTGAGCAGTTGGAAAAATCTATACTACACAAATTAAATACTCAAGAAATTGCTGATTGTCTGTTTACTATGTTACTGTGTTGTCAGGTATCATGTTTTACTATGTGGATGTAAAACACAGCACATAGGCATCAAGGCGGGCAATGACCACAGCACACAATGTTCACAGTAGGAGACTCATGTCAGCCTCAGGCCAGTCTGATCTTCAGTTTTGGACTTTATTAGCACAGCGAGAGGAAAGGCTTGAAGATTGAAGGCTGTGCAGTGAGGAGGAAGCAGCAAAACTCGAAGGACTGTAGCAAAAAGATTTAGCTCTCTGTGTTTTGGTATGACCACTGAGAGAGTTCATCCCACGCTGGGCTTTTCTGCTGAATCAGAGCCTAGTCACCTCTCCTAGGAGGGTAAACAGCACATTAACGCAAACATGTACACGCACACACACACACACACACACACACACACACACACACACACACACACACACACACACACACACACACACACACCTTTATTGGTCCAGACACAAATGGCTATAACATCTAAAAAATGCATGATCATAGACATCTATATTTAATTTACACTGGGCTGTAGTATGTACAGTACACTACATTGACACTGCAGCATCACAGTCTCTGATGACGATGTTGTTGCACACTAGGTGTACTGTGCTGCAGCTCAGGTTTCTGTTAGTCCTTTAAAGGTCACTCCTCGGCTAGTTCTACATGTGGAAGTGGCCCACCCGTGACATGTGATGAGGTTCATGGCTAGTGATGCACTGTATCCTCGGAGTCAGATTTTACAATTATAATTACAAGTATAATTCAAAAAAGTTTCTTTTTGACTATTTAATTGTCAGAATGCATATTATTACTGCCCACGTTTCAGAAACAGAAACGGACTGCATTGCGTTTCAGTCCATTTATTGACAGTTTGAGGTTATGCTCATTGCTGCCACACTTCCAGTTTTTCCTCATATTTGATCAGAAAATGTACAAATTCAGCGAATTTTACTCAGGAAAGATAAAGATAAAGAGTGTTTTATTGTCATTTTAGTTATACAGCAGAAAGAATTTTAGCTATACTGCCTTAGTTTCTTAACTTCTAGCTAGCTTAACTTCTAGCTAGCTTCTCAACCTGCTAGTGTGTGTCCTGATAGGAGGGGCACAAACCAGCTGTGTCCAGTGTGAGATGGGTCTTTAACAATGTTACCATCCCTGTAGACTGTTTCAAATTTGTGGCGCTTGGTTCCCACAATCCTTTGTGCAGCCCAAACTACCCGTGCTCTCTATCGTTCTCCTGTAGATGTTCACTATGAGCTGAGGTGGTACCTTGGTCTTTTTGAGGTTTCTTAGGAAGAAGAGCCTCTGCTGAGCTTTCTTCACTAACTGGGGGGTGTTAATGGTCCACTTCAAGTCCTTTGTTGTGTGCAGTCCCAGGAATTTGACACCATTGACTCTCTCAACCTCCTCATCTTTTATGTGGATAGGGGTTGGTGTTGTTTCCTTGCTCTTAGGGTGATTGAAATTAAATAAGACAAAATGTATATTTTTTATAGTTTAAAACACAGATGCGAGGACAGACATGAATTTTTGTTCTATGCTATTTGTTGGGTGAGGTGAGGCCACGCCTACCCTTTCTACCCTTACAAGTCACTGAGGCCCATTTATCATCATTTATGGTGGGACTCATGGTTGATAATGTGTCAGCTATAGAAAAACAGACTAAAGTGGGAGGGGCTTCATCATACAGAAACAAAGACTAAAGGGACAAACTGCCCAAGTGATGTGTTGGTCAAAAGAGCAGGAACAAGTGCTCTAAGGGGTTGTTGACTCATGGGTCTTCCCAGGCTTGAGGTCGTATCATCAACTCATCGTTTTCTTTGGCTCTGCTCAAGTTCTCATTATTTAAGTGTGTGGTCGAAATAAATTTATGGATGTCCGTTTCCCATGAGTCTGTTTATTCATGTAGAGGCGAGGTCCATGGAAGGTTCAGTTCCTGACAATGACCACCTGAGAGCTGTCATGACCCCTTGACCTTTGAAGCAACTAAACAGAACGCGTAAAACTGAGGATGCCCACTTGAATCACGTAGAACTCAACTCCGCTCAATGAAAAGCAGCAGCAATTATCCTCTTCATCAGGACCTTTCCACAGACTGCTGTAGCTGCAGCCACTGGTGTCTGCTCCACAGCTACACTGGCTCCTCCACACCCTGAAGTGACCAGCGGTGCTGAGGGACGCCCATACACACACAGCAGATGGACGTGTATTAGTCGTAGAGTAGAGATGCACACATGGTGAGTCTGCGCTAAGAACCTGAAACAGGCAGGAAATAACGGATGTGAGCTCCACCATAGGACAGCGGTGGATGGATCCAGGGGTCCAGTGTAAATCCAATATTTATTCAGCTGTACTGTAACAGTCACAAACCCTGTACATCCCTCCTGTTCTTGTTTACTGTAGAATATCAAAGGTAAATGTCAAGCACACCAGCCTGATCTCTTCCTTCTCTTCTAGGCTGCTTCTGTCTGTCTATTTACTATCTGCTGGCTTCTCCTCTTCTTTGCAGGTTCACTTACTTTTTTCCTTAAACTATATTTATCCTGTGTTTATAGCATTTCTCAGGCTCGGTTTATCCATCTGTTAATAGTCAGCACTCTCTTTTTTTGCTGTCATTTTCACTGTCTTGCTCTTGTCCCCCTCTCTTCATACAGTATTGCTCTCTCTCTCTCTCTCTCTCGCTCTTCCTCTCGTGCTTTTTCTTCTTCTTGGCAAATTTTTAAGCTGTCTTCCTTTTTGCAGTTCTGCCTGTCGTCTTTTTCTCCCTGCATATACAATTATCTCCTGCTTCCACTCTCTCATCCTCTGCTGGCAGACTCGCATGCTTTGAGCCACAGAGAACCACTCTGCACGTTTTTGTTTTTGTTTTTTTTATTGGAAAAGCAGACATCTAGACAGAGACACCGGCACACATCACATCGCATCAGTGCAATTTGATCCTGACAGACAGGTTATTGGGGGAAGGCGTTGCACTGGACTCATATAAGTGATGTTTCATTTCAGCCAATATAGGCCTGATGATCTGTTCTTAGTTATGTCTTCTTAAAGGTTTACTGTTGTTACAACCAGTGTGAAAGCAAAACAAGGACCCACCAAGTTTAATCATGAATGCATGTATGATTTATGTAACCATCAAACATAACCTGGCTTGTTATTTCAACAGCTTAAGGTCATTTGTGTATATGTGACATTACAATACAATGACTTTACCTTTGTAGTGTACCATGTATTGTAAAAAATAATCCTAGAGATTATTGGCTGAGGATTATTTACTGTATTAATTAGCAGTTATCGTAATCTTTCTGTGTCTGTCCCATTGATGCTCATCCATACAGTAATACAGACAATTACGCTTTAATTGATGCTACAACACAATGAAACTGTGACTTGTACAGTAAGTATTCCTGCTATCACTTACACAGTCAGTGCCAGCATGATAAGTCCAGTTCTGTCTGGGCCCAGATACCAGCGGATACTAATCAGGCAGGTCACTGCTGCTGGATTTGCCACAGTCACAGCACAATCATTGGAAAGCCTTTTTTCAATTGATTTGCTTCATTAAGCTCAACTTTATTCTTGTCATTAGATGAGTCATGTTGTAAGCAGTTTCCAACTAATTGGGAACCAGTGACCTAGTGTGGCAGAGATGAAATGCCGTACTGGAGAAGTTAATGCGAGTTGACAGAAACCAGGGTTAATCATTGTGAGCCACAGGCATTTAGCCCTGACACACAACCGCGCCTGCACTATGACGTGCAGGCTTTTACATGGATCACTGATACTTTACATACACAATGAAGCATGTGTGTATTATATGTGAGGACACGTGTGTAACTTTGTAATAGTCTTGTTTTTTTAAACTTACTGTCTGCTCTGAACAAATCGAATGCCAGGTCCAGCTTTAGAATTATTTGCTCCCCTGTGCCTCATAAGATCACACATTGGCTCCTTGGCATAAAGTACACAGATGCATGTGTTCTGCAGACCACCACACTGCTCCACCTCTTAATAAAAGATTTGCTGCAGGTAGAAAACAGTTAAGTGATGTAAATGTTGATTTGAAGTAATATGGGAATCTTTATGCTCTGACATTTTTACCTGGCTGAACCTGTCTGGCTGATGATCAGCCACCGCGACTCCTGATAATATGAATGTATTTTCCTATAATACTAATAATAATAATAATAATAATAATAATAATAATAATAATAATAATAATAATAATAATAATAATAATAATAATCTCTGAATAAATATATTACATCAGATGTGTTTTAAATGTTTTTCTAATTGTATATTGTGATATCCTACATTATGAAACATATTTTGCATAGAAGGTATGAACGCTTCAGTGAACATTTGACAATCACATTCAAATTTAAAAAGAGAAGAATTATTTTATAGTTTGGGACAATTTGGTTTATATAATTATATATTTTTTAAATATACACTTGTCTACTTAAAAGAACCAACCAGTAGTAAGTGTAATGTCAGCAGCTTGAGTGTTTTATCTGAAAAGGTTTGTTTCTGGATTGTTTCGTCACTTAATGGTGTTTCCTTAATATTTTGTTTTTGTCTGTGTCAGGATCTTCCTCTGTGTTTACACCCTCATTTAGCCCCCTGCCGTGTGCTTTTTGTCTGTTCATGTCCTTACGTTTGTGCTATGCCACTCACACGCGTGATTCTATGCCATGCTATGTTACCTGCTATGCTGATTCATGTTCTCATAAGAACTTTTGCCTCGATGCCCACCAGCCTACTGAGGCCTTACATGGTTTCCACTGTATCGTGTTTCCATGTTGTGGAGATTATTCAATACTGGACAGATTAATGAGATTATTTGTACTTTGGATTCTGCTGCTGTGTGTGCTTGAAATGTGTGATACTGTGGGGCACTGCAGTTTGGAGAATGAATCCACATCAACCCCAAAACAAAACATTGTGGCAAGAAATTGGCACCTGTGCCTTTGATGCTCTTAATTACAAGAAGATCAGCTCATCAGATATTGCTCTGTGGACATTCCCCAACTGCTTCCCTAGACTTTACCCAACTGTGGCCATTGCTCCAACCTCTCTCCACAGCTTCTTGCTCCCAGACCATCTCCCCAGTCTACAATATCACGGGTCTGAACACTCCATGACTCCATAATTCAGGCCAGCCAGCATATGGCTGTCTTTTTGTTTCCCATCCCCTTCTCACTGTATCACTGCTGTAAGAGAAACATTGCACTTCACTATCTGTGTGTTTATGTACCTGTGTGTTTATGTATTCCCATCAACCATCTGCCTTCTTCCTTAGTTCTGCCATTTTCTTGAGCTGCCCTCTTCCATGATCACATTATTCATATTTCATTAATAAACGTGTTCAGCCTGAGCCAGTCTTGGTGGTTCTCTCTTTGGGGTCCTTAACAAAAACATTTTTAAGAGCACACTTAGACAACAACTTTTTAAGCTGTAGAGGTTCAAATCCAAACTCCCAAGTGTAGGAGTCGAAACTCAGCTTACTGTGTTCTGAGAAACACCCACAGTTATTTAGCCATAAAAGATCCTCCCTTTGGAATCCATGGCTGTTCAGGGTCATTGTCAGCACAGCCTGCTGCAGTACATCTGAGTCACCAAGGTGATTCACACCCTCTCACAAATTATAATCACAATTCTCTGAGGTGCCAAATCTAAGTGAATATTAGCCTGACAGCATACATACAGTAGGGACTTAGCGAGTGTTATGTTGCCTTGGGCTCATTTGCTCAGTGGTCAAGGAAATGTTCAGAGCTTTTGAAGGATTTGTGTGTGTGCTGTTCTGTATGAAAGAGAACAGAACAAAGGAGAGATGAATGATGAAAGAGAGTGTGTGTTTGCCTGTTAGCGGTAGAGACTGGGGAAGAGAGCACGGTGCTGCCGCTGACAAACGAGGGTGAGGACGAGCAAACTTGGGCAGATGGTCACTCAGCATCCGTGTGTCTGTGCTCCTCCATCTCTGTCTCGTCAGTGTCTGTGTGCTTTGACAGCTCTGATTGGCTTCATGCATTAGCCTGTACAGCTAGAGGAAAACGCACTGTAAATACAGTAAACTGTATACATACCGAAAACTGTAAACCTGTGTATGTTATTGTAATTAATATAATAGTTATAGGGATTAGTAATATGCACACTCTCATCTTCTAATTCCTCACTTTTGAATGGGTATTTGTGGATTTATTTGTAGCAAATAGAATGACTTTGGTATCATCATTGTTTCTTGTTTTGCTTGTTGTTTTTGTTAAAAACAACAATAATAATTTTTAAAGTTTTAAACCAAAACATTGCTATTTGTAATAAACACTACTACATAATGCACCAAGACACCATCACAGACATGCACCACATGAAGAAGTTTACTCATCCTCCCTGTGTGACCGCTGATTCTCTGCACGCTTTCACACGCAGGTGCAGTGTGTTCACCCACCCACTCATACTCACATGGACATGAAAACACATTTAAATAACAAACTTCTTTACCCAGAATCAAACTAGACTGACATACTGTAGCTTCATCTGACCGTTGAGGTTTCAAGCTCAGCGAACGGTAACAAATGAATCTACCGCTCCCCGCAACCACTCCTCACCCACACACCAGAACGTGTTTCACTTTCATTAACTTGCAAAAATAGAGAGTATAGAATCATAAACTGCAACACTTTGATATGTGTGCCATTCATAAACCTTTTGAATCCATAAACTGATTTGTACACATGCAGCAAAGCCTTCCTATAGAACTATGCATGTGCCCTGACTGTGTATGTTTTGCATGTCCTTATTACAATGTGCCTCTTTGATTTCAGTCAAAGTGTTAAATGCTTCAGTTTGGTGCTAAGCTGATACCATGAGGCCTGTCGCTGTGACAGACGCACACAGTGATCACTGTGACACACTGACCCACTGGCAGCTACCGTCCTGTTTGTTTACTCAGAGTGTAGGTGGAGCAGTTGTCTGTGGAACATGCGTCTCCCAGACCTTGTTGCCTTCTTGTTGCTAATTCATCAGGTTTTTCACATTTTTTATCTGAGCCAGGGTTAAATAGTCAGATACTATAGCAGTCAGGCTAAAAATGTCCTGATTGTGTCCTAGCCTGGTTGGATACAAGCTGACAGTTATAATTTAGTCATATTGTTTTTATTTTTGGCTCTAAAACATGATGGATTATTCAATTCAACTGCTTATTGCCGGCATAAAACAATAAGTGCTGTATATGCTTCTGTTCCTATCTCGGTCTTTCTACTCTCTTTATTTTTGGCCACCTAGCCTGTCTTCGTCTTCCTTTACCTCATCTCTTTTCATCTCTGTCCTTTTCTGCCGGTTTCCACTCTGGGCTCCTCTCACTCACTGCACACCTTGCGCCTTGTGTGTTTATGTGACATATTGAACTGTTTGGAAGCCAGTAGCTTTTCAGCATGTAAGTACATCAGAAACTACAGTTAATAGAGGAACATGCTCACATGTCAAATGATATGACTTAGTTTGTACATGCATGCACACACCTACATGTGGACAGAAAGAAATACAGACATTTAGTGTGCAGATATGCACACTTACTGTACGTGTTCCATAGCTGAAAGCCTAAATCTTACAAATATTGTGATCTAGTGACATACGAGTAGGTTTGTATTGCTTTGATTAAGTCTAGTCCACAAAAGGTCCAATATTTCTCTGATAGCAACCATCATGTATTATAGAGTCTGCACAGACATCACATTCAGTGAAACTAGAAAATACTGAGTGCATTCTACATTCCTGAGTTCTGGATTCAACTAGTCAGATTACATGCATATTAAATCTGATCATGGATTAGTCAGGATGCACTGTCTGAAAGTATCACAATGAAATCCTGACACAAACTCAGGCTTTTTTCTGGCATCAGTAGAATCAGCTTCCAAAAACTACAGGTTATTATGGATACATCCACCCAACCTTGACAGGATGGTGGCTCTCATGTCATTGATTATCTATATATTTTATCTTTTCTTGAGTAGAATTTTTGTTTTTTTCTTTCATCAAACTGTTAAAGGCACAACCATCACGTATTAGACAGAACACTGTGACACAATCACTTTAGTCTTTGATCATCGTCCTGATTTTAAGGCAGCTTGTGTGAAAGGGACTGAGTTTATAACATCAGGGAATGTGATAGAGCAATAAGACTGATAACAGTACTGTATATGACAGTAAAGTCAGTGAGACAGTATTCGTACACACAACACAGTCTTGAGACGGAACCACTGATGCGGCTGGATGTGAGTGTAGAGGCCGTAAAAGTTGCTTTGTCCTTTCAACTCTAGATCTGCTGTGGTCAACTTTATTGTTGTGCTTGAAAGACGGGGGTCACATTATCATGTAGAATTTCCACGTCCATGCTCAGGTTTTTGGCCTTTAGATCCAGTGGTTTCAGAAGTCCAACTGAGGACACAGAGCTCTGGAGGATAAATGCATCAGACTGAGTAGAAAATTACACAGCGTCACTGTCGGGTCCCGAATCAGGAATAACATGAATATATGACTCCTGCTTTAGGCTCCGATGCAAATGCATCTCACAGGTCAGTCTTGTATTTTAAACACACAGGATTTGAACAGAGTGCCTTGGTACGCATGCCATAAATGCATTAATGTCTTCATTGACACACCGGGGCACCGTGCCTGCTGTATATCATTACTGTTAACATCTGCATAAATCTAAATAAAGCTCTAATTTGATCTCTCAGCAGCCAACATGTCCAGGTTCATTCCTGACCTCTCTCCCCCCATGGAGTCTATATCCTGCTGCAGATTTGCATAAATGAATGATGATCGTAAATATGCAGGGTCTATGCAAATGAGCCTATTACGATTGATCAGCTGATTGATCGGTGTGGTCTGTCTCACCCCATTTTAGACTTTCTGTCCCTTTGCAGGAAGATCCTTCCTTACCATAGCAACGGCTGGTCATGGCAGATGATGCAGATTGACAGGCATACGGGTTGGGGTGGGGCTTAGCAACGGATGTGCGTGTCTAACCTTAAACTATAACGCAAACTGTATGGGCTTCTTATCTGTGTATTCAGAAAGAAAAAGAAAAGGCGAGCTAATCAATGAATTAGTGAGAGCGCTGTAGCAAAGTTTGGTTTTTGTTCTCTACAAGCACGCACACGGACAGCAGCCAAACACACATGCCTGGAAAGTTCAATTTCTCACACTGATATGGTCAATCTGCAGAGGCTTCAGTCCTTTGAAGGGCACACCTGAGCATGTGCCCACACGCTCATATACACTGTGTTTCATAGTGTCTCTGTCTTACACAACTGCACACCAATGCGCGCACACACACACACACACACACACACACTCTGCCAGGCCAGAGGAGAGGCTGGGCCTGCGTCTAGTCCTGGCCTGACAGTGGAGGGAGGGCCACATAGGTGAGTGGGAGTTGATTGAGTTTGCTCAGCTACAGCCCATGGGACTGCAGACAATATTACAGGACTCACACTATTGGCCACGCACACACACACACTTATCTGAAAAACAGCTCGCTACTACACACTCAATTTAATCAGGGCTTATGTCTATGGAAGTGAGCATATGTGACCCCCTCTGTTTCTGCGCCTGCTGCTCTGTCTTCCTATCTGTCTATCAATGTATCATTCTGTCCGTCTCATAGCTGCCTGCTTCCCTTCCTGCCCAAGCGCCTGTCTGCTTTGATAGATTTTACCTTTCTCACACACACTATATCCATCACTGTGTGTCTGTCTTGGATGACAAAGCACATAGTTGCAGTTCAGAAGCAAAGCCTGATAAACCAGATGTGCCACCGCAAATCAGTTATATCGGAGTAATATCTCCTTGAATAACTTGTAGAGAGAAATCAAAGTGAATATTATATCACATGTAATATAACAGTTTCCAGACTCCTGCCCTCTGTTCTACTGTAGGAAGCAGAGTCTTGGAGTAGTTCAGACCTGCAGTAGGTGTGAACAACCCGATGATCATTTTCTGCCATTTTCTGCTCTGAGCATCATCACATAAACGCTTTGTAAATTAATAATAAAACAGCATTTAGTAGCTGTCTACTAAATGGATTTGTTTCTACTGTATAAGTACTGTGTTTTATCATGCATCACAACCAGATGATCTCAGATTATCTGCATCATACAGTAGTCATTTAAATGGCCAAAATTATTATTTTACCATATATTGCCTGTTTAACTCTAGTTAAACCGGTATCTACAATAAGTCAAGCTGATATTTCTTCCTGTTGAAACTTTCCCTCTCTGTCTGTCATGCCAACAAGAAGAAAAGCTCAATCATAAACACACCCAACAGGACTGTTGCTACTTAAGCAGTTTAACTGGGTCCGTCTTACTGTATCTCATGTTATACATTATTCAAACATTTTCAAATGTCCCCTCAATTAACAAAACCAGAGAAGTGACCCTTCTGTCACCCCCCCCATTCTCCTCTTTCATTTCCTCATCTCTTTTCAACTCCTTGTCTCTGATCCCCGCCCGCCCCCTCTTTCATCTCCTCTATCCTCCTCTTTGTCACCTCCTTGTCTCCTCATCCATGCCCTTCTTTCATTTCCTCATCTCCTCATCTCCTCCATCCTCCTCTCTGTCAAATCCTCGTCTCATCATCAATCCTCCTCTTTCATCTTCTCATCTCCTTCTCCATCCTCCTCTCTGTCATCACCTCGTCTCCTCATCCATTCTTGTCTCTGTTATCTCCTTGTCTCCTCGTCTACCCCCCTCTTTCATCTCCTCATCTCCTCCATCGTCCTCTCCTCTCCTCTCCTCTCCTCTCCTCTGCGGTGCATGCTGGGAGTGTGGTGAGAGCGCGAGTGTTCGAACAGGTGTGGAGTGTGTGGAGCGTGTGGAGTCGGTGAATGAGATCGGGACCTTTCTGGACACTTTCCTATCGTTCCTACTTCGGTGATAAGATGAATAAACTTGTTGCAGGTGGTCATGGCGTCCCTCCAGGAGGAGCGTTCGCCTCCCCTGTCAATGTGATATGGGTTTAGGGTTGCCGCAAACCCGTGCTATTCAGTAGAGCAGGTTCTTTTGGCGATCGAGGAAAAGATCGGCCACTCTAACATCATGTACGGCTCTCAAATGAGCAGAGCCAATTCCAAACGAGCTGCTGGAGAAGGAACTTTCCCGCTTTGGGAAGTTTGCCAGCGGTTTTCATACGGTTCGCTTGGGGTGCAAGGATGCGAGGCTGCAGCACGTTCAGTCGCTAAAGAGGCAGGCGTTCATGTACCTGAGCGATCCGGGACAAACGCTAAATGTCTCGTTCAAAGTTAAATATGAAGGTGCTTTTTACACTTTGTACGAGAGCTCAGGAAGCAAGAAGTGCTTTGAATGTGGAGATGTTGGTCACAAGCGGGCATCGTGTCCACATAAGGAGACAGGCGGCAGTGAAGGTGAGCGACAGGCAGCGACGGTGGCCCTGAAGCGCCAAAACAAGCGACTGCGGGCACAGAGGACACAGGTCAGACAACGCAAGAAAATATGGAACAAGGCAAGGAAAATGACAACAGACCTTCAGAAGAGTCAGGGGAAAATCACGGTGATGACACAATGGCAAAATCTACTGTTTTTCAAGGTGATGACACAGGGGTCCACATTGCAGACGTAGGTGAATCGGTTGGCAGGGCGGAGACTGAGGACGATCAGATGGCTGATGACGATACATTGTCACAGTTTTCTGACATAGTGTCGCAGGAAAGCCCACAGTCTTATACTTTAAAAGAAATAAACGATTTTCTTGATGAGACGTATGGAAGACAGTCAGTGGACATAACGGATTTCTTTACAAATGTTGATGGGTTTATAAACTCTGCTATGAAATTAATGAGGAAAGCTGGCTATGTGACATTCAGCCTCCGCGCCACTAGAGGCGCTCATGGGGTTTTTGTGTGGGTCTGTTCTGAGCTCATTTCCTGTCTAATTAGTTGACCCACCTGTTTTGTTAGTATTTAAGGGATGTCCTTGTGTTAAGACACCGTTGGTGTGTACGCGGTTGTACAGTAGCTGCATGCTACACCAAGTTACATTTAAAGAGAGGAGTGTTTAAGGAGTGGAGTTCCTTTGTCTTCACTTTATGTCCTGTCACCATGTAAGGTTTGAGTGTCTTATGTTAATGTTCCATGTGTAGGATTTTGCCCGTGTTACTGAGCGTGTTTTATTAAGCCTGTTACAAAGTGCTGTGGTTTAGTTCTTAGTTGTCCTGAGTTAATGTCTTGTGTTCATGTGTAGGTTTCTGCCCATAGTGTACAGAGCGTTTAGTGTTTAGTGAGTTAGTTTGTTTCATAGTGTATTCCTGAATCGCAGCGATTTTTAGTTCTCAACCGTTGTGTTGAACTGGATCCTGCCATGCAGTGAGTGTTTGTTGTATTGAAATAAACCCTTTTGATGTTAACTGTAAACTCTGTGTTGTGTCGTGCATTTGTGGCCTCCCCTCTCTCCTGTGTTCCCTGCGACCTGGTCTGCCGATTGCGGCCAGGTGTCTGTGTGAGGGATTACTCAGTGTTTTCTTAGCGTGGCGTGTCCGCGCGGTGCCGGAGGCACGTCGGCCGTGGTGCCTGAACCCTCCGCTCAGTGTGAGCGCGTTCTCCTCCCGGTTCGGTGAGAGCCGTAGCTTTCCCGCTTGGAGCAGGTGCAGTCATTGTTCCTCTCCACCGCATCCGGTTCGGAACCGACGGGGCGAGTTCGTAACAGGCTATGATGAACTGAGTAAGCAAAAGAGGTTTCGCTTGAAGAAAATATTGACTAAGCCGAGGAAGAAGAAGAAGAAGAAGGCGAAATCCACTTAGACTGCTCCACTCAGGTCTAATGGTTGCAGTTTGACTGATAGATTTCCATCTTTTGATAGGATTGTTTTTTTTTCTTTACTGCTTTCCTTTGTCTTTGCCCTTCATGGAGAGGTTGAGGATGGGCACCCTTAATATTAATGGAGGGAGGGACAGGGAAAAGCGAGCAGCTGTTTTCGAACTTTGTCGAATAAAAAAAATAGATGTGCTGTTCTTACAGGAGACACACAGTTCTCCTGAAAATGAAGTGGACTGGGGCATGGATTGGGATGGTCAATTCTTTTTAAGTCATGGCACCAATCTCAATGCTGGGGGGCAGTCCTTTTTTCGCCACGCCTTAGTTTGTCTGAAATTTCAGTTGATGAAGTAGAGCAGGGGAGGGTTCAGGTGGTTCAAGCAAAAATTGGAGGAGTTTGTTATACTTTTCGAATCGATCGAGTCGATCGTTCATATCTTTTTAATGTCCTGGGTGCTTTTGGTTTTGGGAAGCGTTTCACGTCTTGGGTTAGGAAACTTTATTGTGAAGCTTCTGTACTGTTAAAAGTGGGGGGTGGACTCAGTCGGCCAGTCCTAGTGCAGAGAGGTATCAGGCAAGGAATGCCCAATGTCTGGCTTGCTCTATGCTTTGGCCATTAAGCCTCTTTTATATCATCTTAGGCAAGGCCTCATGGGACTTGGTATCCCTGGGTTGCTTTCACAGAAGATTTCTGAATCAGCATATGCCAATGACATCTCAGTTTTTATAACAGGGCAAAATGATGTGGCTGTTCTGCAGCATAAACTAGCTCTCTATGAGGGAGCCTCAACTGCTAAAGTGAATTGGGCAAAAAGTGAATGTCTCCTCCTTGGAGACTGGAGAAATATAGATCAGCCGGTGCTGCCAGCAGGGCTGCAGTGGAGCAGGGAGGGGACGAAGTGCCTGGGAGTGTTTTTGGGCAGTGGTGATTTTAGGGATAAGAACTGGGAGGGGCTGACTGAGAAGGTCGATGCCCGATTGTCTAGATGGACCTGGATCCGCCCCCTGCTGTCTTATAGAGGGAGGGTCCTGGTGGTTAACAACCTCATCGCTTCTATGCTCTGGCATTGTTTTACCGTGGTTGAGCCTCCAGACGCTTTGGTGAGAGGTTCAAAAGAGACTGTTAAATTTTTTTTGGGGTGGAACTCACTGGACTCGCGCTGCTGTGCTATATTTGCCTCTAGCAGAAGAGGGACAAGGACTCATCGACGTGAGAAGCCGCTTGATCGCCTTCTGGCTACAAAGTGCCCAACATCTGCTTTATCATAAGCCACAGGTGTGGGCAGAAACTGTGGCAGTGCTCCTCCGCAGGGTGATGAACTTGGGGTATGACAAGCACCTGTTTCTACTAGATCTGAATAGCATGGACATTTCACGGACCTCATCTTTTTATCAGTCTGTTCTGTGTGCATGGAGCACTGTGTGAGCAGTGAACAGGGACTGTTCCTGCTTTAATGGGAGTGCCTTGGAGGAACCCCTCCTCTTCAATCCCTTGGTGCAGTGCAAAAGCTTTTCATCTGCTAGCGTGCGAGGGCTGCTGATAAGTGCTGGGGTGACAAGGATGGCACGGTTAACATCAGCAGGGAGCTGGAAATCTCCCGCCACACTGTCTGACGAAACTGGGATCAAGTCAGTGCAGTTTTTAGAGAGACTGATTGAGGAAGTGAGGGCAGGTCTTCCTGGGCCTTTCAGAGAGGCCTTAGGCGTAACATCAGTTGGGGACCAGTCGGCCTTAAAGGGCCCTGTTTTCCCCTTGTTGGCCATTCGAGCTGTTGTGGAGGAGCAGGGAGAAGACGATGGAGTCCTGCTATCATTGAAGACACCAGAACTAACAGACTTTGCATCAACACCAAGAAAAGATCTGGTGACTATGAAAGTACTTAACAAACCCTCCCTAGATGGTGTGCCAGAGTCGAGGTGGTCGGGTGTGTTGCCACCAGGGTCCTCCCCCAGGGGCAGTTGGAGATCCCTGTATAGGCCTCCTGTAGAGAAGCGTACTGCAGATCTACAGTGGAGGATTATACATGGGGCCGTGGCTACAAACAGACATGTGTCACGTTTTGATAGCAGGGTGAACGGGGAGTGTCCATTTTGCATGGCTCAGGAGGACCTGCAGCATCTTTGGCTCGGTTGTCCAAGACTGAGGGCTCTACTCTCTCTGCTGCAGCAGTGGGTTGTGGGAATTGAGCAGGTCCTGGATAATAAAGGTTTTATCTTGGGACCTGTTTACAGCACATCACAAGGTAAACACACATGCTTGTTCAACTTTCTCATTGGTCAGGCGAAGATGAGAATTTGGCTCACAAGGAGGAATAAAATGAAAGGGACTGGTTGTATCCATGCTGAGCTCCTGTTCAGGAAGTTGGTGGCGGCATGTGTGAAGGTCGAATTTGGTTATTATAAAGTTTCAAGTGTTTCAAGACCTTATTATTCTGAATTTCTGACTGACTAAGTGAATTTATATGTTTTAATACTGCTGTATTTGTTGTTGCATTTATTTATTCTTTTTAGTTGTTTTTGTTTTTGTAAATATTTTTGTGTGAATTAAACGTTCCTGTCAAAGGTCATCCTCCGCTCCTGTCCTCCCCTCTCCTCTCTTCTATGGTGCATGCTGGGAGCGTAGTGTTAGCGCGAGTGTTCAAACAGGTGTGGAGCGTGTGGAGTTGATGAATAAAATCAGGACTTTTTTGGACACTTTTCTATTGTTCCTACTTCGGTGATAAGGTTATTAAACTTGTTTTAACTTGTTTGTGAATCAGGTGTAAGCAGTAGTTGGCTGTTTGCAGGTGGTCATGGGGGAAGGTTCGCCTTCCCTGTCAATGTGACATGGGGTTAGGGTTGCAACAAACCCACGCTATTCAGTAGAGCAGGTTCTTTTGGCGATCTGGGAGCAGATCAGCCACTCTAACATCATGTACGGCTCTGAAGCGCCAAAACAAGCGGCTGTGGGTGCCGATGACACAAAGACATTAACAGGAAACACAACAACATTAACAGGAAATACAATGACATTAACAGACAACACAATGACATTACCAGAAAACACAACAACATTTAAACATTATGGAAAGAGTAGGTACCAGGTCTAATTGGTCACAAGCTAATTCAGTCTAACTTTTTTTCCTGTGAGCTAAAAGCTTGGCTATGCTGCGGTAATTAAAATGTTATGAACTATTTAACGGAGGATTTTATCGGAGACGGGCCTTATTTAAACCATTTACAGCTGCTTCGACACTAAACAACGTGGTAGGTGCTTGGACAAAAATCTGAAACAGGTTCCATGTTAAAGCAGCCAATTACAATGTATGACTGTAGTCAAACAGCTGTTCAGCACTGATGCTGACGTTACACAGAGTTATCGTCCAGCTGGTTCTCTCCTGCACTTCCTTGTGTGGAAGGTAAAAAATTATTTTTGAACCGTTGTACTTTACTATATCAAGGGCAATATGGTCAACTACATATGTAACTCCAATCAAGCTGGTGTATTGTGAGGGGATATTAATTTGATCATTTTACGTCGGAACTGTTGGGGTGGAGCCTTCAGCAATAACCGTCTTATTGCTAAGGTTAAAAGCAAGTCCTTTCAGTGTTTAGGTGTCCTCCCTATGGGTTAATGAGGCCAACGGCGTATGGGGCTATTTATTTGTACAGGTATATGTATATTTTCTTATTGTGTAGGAAACTGCTAAAGATTGAATTAGCTAGTTAATTAAATGACGGCTAATTTTGTAACTTATTACATTCTGCTGTGGTGTTTTAATGTTCCTTGTGTTTATGTTTTCTTTAATTAGTTCTTACGACATTACATGTTAGTTTGACGCACTGTGTCGTCTGGCCACGGTGTATGTAGCTAGGTTAGCTTAGCCTACTGAATGACTGTTTTGGCACCTGTTTAGACCTCTTTCTCCAATTTGTGGCTCCTACTATGTTAAGATCTGTTAGAAAATGTTTGGGTGTTACCTTTATGTCTGTAGGTTGATTATTTTACATTGTTTTTTTAAAAATAAATGCTTTCACCAGGCTAAACATTTTGCTTTAGATGAAGCACATGTACTGACACTGTCACAGTCTCTGGTCCTGTTCCTTGTTTTACTTTGAGTCTTTACTTTCAGTAGTGTCTGGTTCCATTCTTGGTTATTATTTTGAAGTCCTTACTGTCGGTCATGCTTTGATTCTAGTTCTGCTTTTATTTTGTAAGGACTTAGTTTGTCATTCATGTCATCATGTTTTGGTTCCAGTTTCCATTTCCTGTTTTATTTTGGTAGTACCCCCAGTTTCTGTTTCTGTTCTAGCTTCACTTCCTGTTTACCGTATGTCACAGCTGTCCCAGTTTCCACCGGTTATTATCCACACCTGCAATTCAATAGTAATCAGTTTATCGTAGATTTAAGCACCATCTCTCACCCCAGTACCTCGCCAGATTGTTTAGTTCGTGTCTCGATCAGCGCTCCAGTATTCTTGCCACATTGTTCGACCTTGTTCCGTTTACCTACCTTGCCTCCAGCCTAGCCTCTGACAAGTCTGTGCCGTGAGTTTTGACCATCACCTGAATTATGACCTCGCCTTCGCCTACTCCTTGTCGGACCTAGTTCTGCCTGCTACTTGAATGATCCTTGCCTGCCCGACCTTGAGTATTAAAACTTTTTATTAACCAAGTCGACGCTGTGCATTTGGGTCCTGCCTCTATCATGGTTTGTGACAGAACAATCTGGCAAACCTCGGACCCAGCCAGCCGTAAGCAGACGATCGTTTTTTGGGTTTTGTTTTTTCTCTCCTGGTTTTCTTTTTTACGGAGCGCACTTTATTTTTTCCGCGCAATGCCATTCACCTGCCCCGGATTACCGGAGGATCTCCGGTGGTGCTTCGCGGAGCTTGCGAAGGAATACGCGGAGGCTTCCGGCGTAAAGGCATGGCTCCGCGTGGTGAAGATCGCGGTGGAGATCCTCGAGGAGGAACACTGGTGGCTTCACTACCCTGGAGTAGGGGCGCTGTTCGCCAGGGTCCAGGCGCTGCGGGCAGATCTGAGACGTGCGCAGCACGCGGCGTCCACCCGCGATTCACCGGATGCTCCTGCCACAGAACCTCAGTCTGCCCCTGCCACAGAACCCCAGTCTGCCCCTGCCACAGAACCCCTGTCTGCTCCTGCCACAGAACCACAGTCTGCTCCTGCCACAGCACCCCTGTCTGCTCCTGCTCATGGGGTCCAGACCCGTCTGAACCCCGCTGCACCGGTCGCCCAGCCCCGTCTCATCCTGAGGAAACCTGCCCTGCGTGAGGCCCTGCAACTCCCGGGCCTGCAGCCAGCAGCCACACCAGGTCCTACATCTCAGTCAGCTCAGCCTTGTCGCGCTCAGGTTCCCAACTCCGCCTCGCCGCCTGAGGAGAGGGAGTCGACTCCCCGTCGTCGTCACCACAGGATCCGTCGACGGAGTCCCAGGCCTGACGCCCTCGCTCCGGAGGGGTCGACTTCCCTGGTCGAGGCTCCTCCTCTCCCAGCTAAAGATTCCCCCTGTTACCCGGACGACACCCCCACCTCCATTCCTGGCATGTCTGACAGCCTGTTCTCCAGGATCCCCCGCCAGTGCTCACCCCCAGTTGTGTTCTTCCTGGCACACCTCCTGGAGTCTGCCAACACCACCACTGATCCAGACGCCAGACAACATTTTCTCCAGGAGGCAGCGGCCCTTGTTCTCAGAGTTCCCGCACTGTATGAGGCCTGGAATTATGAGGAGTCACAAGCGGAGTCAGCCCCTGTGCTCCAGCCTGCGTCAGCCCCTGTGCTCCAGCCCACAGACACCACAGGCTCTTCACCTGCCTTGAACTCTGTTGCTGCCCGGTCACGCCCAACTCTGCCGCCCCTGCCGCAGATCCCGCTGCAGTTCCTGCCAGCCTCCAAAAGGGGGTCGTTCCTGCTGCAGATCACATCTGCCTCAGCGCCTGGTGGCCCGGTCCCGGCCACGCTCGTCTCAGCTCCTGGTGGTCCTTCGCCTGCCGCGTCTGCATTGGTTCCTGGTGGTCTGGCATCTGCCGCGTCTGCATCGGTTCCTGGTGGTCTGGCATCTGCCGCGTCTGCATCAGTTCCTGGTGGCCCGGCTCCGGCCACGCCCGCCTCGGCTTCTGGTGGCCTGGCTCCGGCCACGCCCGCGTCGGTTCCTGGTGGCTCGGCTCCGGCCACGCCGCCATCGGTTCCTGGTGGTCCGGCGCCGACCACGTCTCCACGTCTGTCCTCGTCCCTCGTCCCGGCTTCGTCACTGGTTTTGGCAACGTCTCCACGTCTGTCCTCGTCCCTGGTTCCGGCCACGTCTCCACGTCTGTCCTCTGTCTCTGGTCCCGGCTTCGTCTCTGGGTCCAGCCCCGTTCGTCTCTGCTCCGGGTGGTCCGGTGTCAGCTGCGTCCACCCCGGTTCCCCGTCTGGTCCCGTCTCCAGCGTCATGCCCATCCCGGACTCATCGCCCGGTCTGGTGGCCTCGCCCTCGGCACCTCCTGCCGTTCGTGTGGCGCTGCCTCCTGCGGCGTCGTCCCCCTCGACTCCTCAGCCTCCAGGATCATCATCCGCCTGGAGGACATCGCCGTCCGGGGTGGTCCCCGTGGAAGCTGGCCCAGCTCAAGGGCACTGAGTGTGCCACCCTGCCTCAGCAGCGGCTGAGCAGGATCTCGCCGCGTCTCCACCCTCCCTAAGAAGGAGCAGCGAGACGTCTCTGTTATTCATGCACCTTGGACTTACCCCATGGAGATTCATGTTGTTTTTCTTGTTCATGAGACTCATGGTCGTTTTTGTTTGGGTTTTTCTGGTAGGTCTCTTGGTCTGTCATGTTCGGGCGTGAGTTTTGTTTAAGGAAGGTTCCCGCAGTGCCCTCCTCCAGTCCGCCCTCCGCCCGCCCTGCTGGTGTTCCATGCGGGTTGCTTTTTGTTCTGTTCTGTTCCAGTTTCCATTTCCTGTTTTATTTTGGTAGTACCCCCGGTTTCTATTTCTGTTCTAGCTTCACTTCCTGTTTACCGTATGTCACAGCTGTCCCCGTTTCCACCGGTTATTATCCACACCTGCAATTCATTAGTAATCAGTTCACCGTAGATTTAAGCACCACCTCTCACCCCAGTACCTCGCCAGATTGTTTAGTTCGTGTCTCGATCAGCATTCCAGCGTTCCAGTATTCTTGCCACATTGTTCGACCTTGTTCCGTTTACCTACCTTGCCTCCAGCCTAGCCTCTGACAAGTCTGTGCCGTGAGTTTTGACCATCGCCTGAATTATGACCTCGCCTTCGCCTACTCCTTGTCGGACCTAGTTCTGCCTGCTACGTGTATGATCCTTGCCTGCCCGACCTTGAGTATTAAAACTTTTTATTAACCAAGTCGACGCTGTACATTTGGGCCCTTCTTCTATCGTGGTTTGTGACAGACACACCAAGTAATATATTAGTTTACGCTTATGCATAGTGGCAATATGCCTTGTGACAACTTGTGTCTGTAAATAACCTGGAGTGAGCTACAAAATGTGACTGCATACTAATTTTTAGATGCACACAGAGCTAAGGTTATGGTTAAGGTTAACTAGGTTACTTCTTTGGGTCACAACGCCTGTGGAAAGTTATCTAACTTAAGCATAACTGTTTCGTCTAGGGCATTTGCTTCACAGAAGTTATGCACTGTTTATACTAGTCAATAAAGTCAATAAAGGTGGATTCATAATACAGTTGCTAACTGAGTGTTACATTTATAGTCCAGCATCATGAAGATGTCTTTCCTGACCATCCAACAAACAGGTGTTTTGTCATCTACACAGAAAAGTAAGTGAATATAATATTTTTGTTAACACAAAAGTACAAAAATTTGTCAATGATCCTGAATTTACTGACTGCTCAGACGTGTGACACTTACATCATACAGTAGGCAGATGGAGCATATTTATCTGTAATCAATTAAAGCGTCACCATCTATCGTGTTGTATTGCAGGAGATTAGCAAAAAACATGTATGTATCATTGTGCTGACACAATAATTTACTGTTAAAAACCATGTTGCTACAGTAGCCTAATTAGATAAGAAACACAAACATAAGTGCATATAATTATTAATTTTTGTCTTCTGTTATTTGTGATCCTCAGATCTCCCTTTTCTTCCCCAAGATGAAAACGAGCCCTCTTCTATTTGAGATTTAAAAACTTCCCAGAGTGAAATTGCTTCACCTGCTTTGATTACAGAAACTAAAGGAAGAGCTGATAATATAATCTAATAAAGTAAGGTGGTTATAATGGCTAGTTTTACAACTGATTCTAGTGAGTGTGTGTGATGTACAGGTAGGTGCTTATTGAACAGTCTAATTGCAGCAAAGAGCAAAGTTCTCCTTCCCACAGCAAGGGTGGATCGGTCTGTCACTGAAGCTGCTCCCCAGATCAGAAGGTGTGTCCTACAGTAGGTGAACGTCAAGGTCCAGGATAGATGTCGGCTTTGCCAGGACCCTTCTGTCACCCACCTCCTGTATTGCATCCAGAGGATAAGCCCAGGACAGAGCTGACCTCTGAACTACTATGTTCCTATTTTGTCAGTCTATATACCAGTTTCCAGTAAAATTGTTTTCTGCAACCAAACCCAGGGTAATTTGGCATAGACACAGGTCTAAATTGTTTTATTTTTAGTTATTGCCTGATATGTATGTTAAAGCACACATTTCCTAGTTTATCTGCCATAACAACTGCTGCTTTAACTTGTATAATAAACCGTTACTATGCTGTTATACTGAGAGTAAAGATTACATAGAGGAATATCCATGCTGTGTTTGTATTTTGTGAACTCCATCTAGGCATTATGCTATTACGCATACGATCAAAGAAAGAAGCTACTGCAACTTAGCTCTACAGTTTGTTCAGTGGACTCACATGGACATGTAAGATATAGTAAAATTGATCTAAGCCTAGAGTTTGCTGTGCAGTAATTCAACTTGAACTGAATGTTAATAGAAGATCATAAATTTGAAAAAGCCTCGATATGCTGTGAACATATTTTAACGACACAATGTCTATTTGGACGCCCAAACCAAAACTGAAAGAAGCAGAACTCAGTGGGACAGAGTCTACTCTTTAATACGATGTGGAAAAGCGATCTTATCAGGACTTTGCAGACCTGAACAGTTGCTTGGCTACCGAACAAAGTGGTTGGCACTTAAACAAGTTTCAGCTCAGTATATAGGCTGTGCCTAAAGACCTGGTGCCTACCTTTTCCGTAATGTTTAAATGTTGTTGTCGTCATTTTTTTGTTAATGTCGTAATGTTTCCTGTTAATGTTGTTGTGTTTCCTGTTAATGTTGTTGTTTTTCATCTTTTTGTTTGTTTGCGACTTGCACTTCAGGGCCACCATAGACAACGCAAGAAAGTATAGAACAAACCAAGAAAAATTACATCAGACCTTTAGAAGGGTCAGGGAGAATCAAGATGGTGACACAGTGGCAAAATCCAATGTTTTTCAAGGTGATGGGATTCACAATGCAGATGTAGGTACAGTGGTAGCGGTTCGAAGTGACTAGCGTTTTCACTGCAGTACTGACGCGTGTCATGTTTCACGCCATGTCCTGTTGTTCGTCATGTTTCACGCCATGTCGTGTTGTCACACTACTTCCTGTTTTATTTTGTAGACTTCCTGTTATCAGTTCATTCACCGCACCTGTCTGTAATCGGTAATCAAGCCTCCGTGTATTTAACCACCACCTGTGTCCTTAGTTCTCCGCCAGATTGTCGAGTTTCCTTAGTGTTCCGTGTTTCCTGAGCGTTCCTAGTTTCCCGTGTTTCCCGAGTTTTCGTGTTTCGTGTTCCGTGTCCCTCGTGCCTGTTCCTGTTTTGCCTTGCTCCGCGTATCCTGTCTATAAAAGAACCTGGACTAACTACCTGACCGTGAGTTTGCCTTATCCCTGCCTGTACTTTTGCCGTGATCATTTTGTGTATGACCTGGACCGTCTGACCTTGCCTTGGGAATAAACCTCTGTTTGATCATAATCCTGCCTCCGTGCTGTGCATGTGGGTCCGCCGCCTGCCCGAGCCCTGACAGAACAATCTGGCCAAACTTGGACCCAGCCAGCACTTAGCCTCCGGTCAGGTCAGTGACTGTTTTTTTTCCCCTTGTGTTCGTACGGCGAATATTCTTCTCCCGAGGGAGCATGGAATTCACCTGCGCCGAGCTACCCAGCGACCTACGTGATTATTTCAAGATCCTCGCGGAGGATTACCGACGGGCGATTAACCCGGAGAACCAGCGTAGCGCCGTTGAGGTGGCGATATTGACGCTGGAGGACGATGACAGCGCGTTAGAGCGCCCCAGCGTTCGTCGCCTCTATGAGCGGCTGTGCGCGAGGTACGAGGAGTTAAGCGACGCGCTCCGCACCACGCCAGCGCCGGTCGCACCGCCGATGGTTTCGGTTTCCTCCTCCCAGCCCCGTCGGACCGTCGTGTCTGCACCAACCTGCCCAGCTCCATGGTTGTTCCGCTGGGAGGATTTCCTGCACTCACGCGGTCCCCCCGTCTCCAGCTCAGCCGCGCGCTGTTCAGTCTCCAGTTCAGCCGCGCGCTGCCCAGTCTCCAGCTCAGTCGTGTTTTGCCCAGTCTCCAGCTCAGTCGTGTTTTGCCCAGTCTCCAGCTCAGTCGTGTTGTGCCCAGTCCCCAGTTCAGCCGTGTGTTGCCCAGTCCCCAGTTCAGCCGTGTGTTGCCCAGTCCCCAGTTCAGCCGTGTGTTGCCCAGTCCCCAGTTCAGCCGTGTGTTGCCCAGTCCCCAGTTCAGCCGTGTGTTGCCCAGTCCCCAGTTCAGCCGTGTGTTGCCCAGTCCCCAGTTCAGCCGTGTGTTGCCCAGTCCCCAGTTCAGCCGTGTGTTGCCCAGTCCCCAGTCCAGCCGAGCCCTGTTCAGTCTCCAGTCCAGCCGAGCCCTGTTCAGTCTCCAGTTCAGCCGAGCCCTGTTCAGTCTCCAGTTCAGCCGAGCCCTGTTCAGTCTCCAGTTCAGGCGAGCCCTGTTCAGTCTCCAGTTCAGTCGAGCCCTGTTCAGCCTCCAGTTCAGTCGAGCCCTGTTCAGCCTCCAGTTCAGTCGAGCCCTGTTCAGTCCCCAGTTCAGTCGAGCCCTGTTCAGTCCCCAGTTCAGTCGAGTCCAGTCCCGGTTCCAGTTCAGTCGAGCCCAGTCCCGGTCTCAGCCCAGTCGAGCCCAGTCCCGGTCTCAGCCCAGTCGAGCCCAGCCCAGGTCTCAGCCCAGTCGAGCCCAGCCCAGGTCTCAGCCCAGTCGAGCCCAGCCCAGGTTTCAGCCCAGTCGAGCCCAGTCCCGGTCTCAGCCCAGTCAAGCCCAGCCCAGGTCTCAGCCCAGTCGAGCCCAGCCCAGGTTTCAGCCCAGTCGAGCCCAGCCCAGGTTTCAGCCCAGTCGAGCCCAGTCCAGGTCTCAGCCCAGTCGAGCCCAGCCCAGGTCTCAGTCCAGTCGAGCCCAGTCCAGTCGAGCCCAGTCCAGTCGAGCCCAGTCCAGTCGAGCCCAGTCCAGGTCCCAGTTCAGTTGAGTCACGCTCTGGTCCAGCCGAGTCTAGCTCATGTTCCAGTCCAGTCGAGTCACGTCCCAGTCCAGTCCAGTCACGCTCAGTCCTTGTCCCCGTCAGAGGGCACCGTCCGTCTGACGACTGTTAGCCCCACCCAATCAGGCCCGACGTCTCCCCCGTCGAGCTCGGCAGCTGTAAGCTGTCATGCCAGCTCCGGAGGGGACGCCGTTCCAGTTCCTGTCGGCCATGTTGCGGCCGTTCCAGTCCCTGTCGGCCATGTTGCGGCCGTTCCAGTCCCTGTCGGCCATGTTGCGGCCGTTCCAGTCCCTGTCGGCCATGTTGCGGCCGTTCCAGTTCCTGTCGGCCAAGTAGTTACCGTTCCTGTTCCTGTCGGCCAAGTAGATGCCGTTCCTGTTCCTGTCGGTCAAGTAGATGCCGTTCCTGTTCCTGTCGGCCATGTTGAGGCCGTTCCTGTTCCTGTCGGCCATGTTGAGGTCGTTCCAGTTCCTGTCCCTGTCGGCCAAGTTGAGGTCGTTCCAGTTCCTGTCCCTGTCGGCCAAGTTGAGGTCGTTCCAGTTCCTGTCCCTGTCGGCCAAGTTGAGGTCGTTCCAGTTCCTGTCCCTGTCGGCCAAGTTGAGGTCGTTCCAGTTCCTGTCCCTGTCGGCCAAGTTGAGGTCGTTCCAGTTCCTGTCCCTGTCGGCCAAGTTGAGGGCGTTCCCGTAGGCCAAGTTGAGGGCGTTCCCGTAGGCCAAGTTGAGGGCGTTCCCGTAGGCCAAGTTGAGGGCGTTCCCGTAGGCCAAGTTGAGGGCGTTCCCGTCGGCCAAGTAGAGGTCGTTCCCGTCGACCAAGTAGAGGTCGCCCCTGTCTCTGGTCCCGTTCCCGTCGGCCCTGTAGCGGTCGTTCCAGTCCCTGTCACCCTCGGAGCCGCAGCGCCCGCCGGCCTCCAGGAGGAGGCAGCGCCTGCTGCAGTTCCTGCGCACCTCCAGGAGGAGGTCGCGCCCGTCGCAGTCCCGGCGGACCTCCAGGAGGGGGTCGCGCTCGTCATAGTTCCTGCCGACCTCCAGGAGGGGGTCGCGCTCGTCATAGTTCCTGCCGACCTCGGTTCCTGGCGGCCCGGCTCCGGCCGCATCTGCACCTGTTTCTCGTCGCGGTGGTCCAAGGAGGACGCCGCTGGTTCCTGTTTCTCGTCGCGGTGGTCCAAGGAGGACGCCGCTGATTCCTGTTTCTCGTCGCGGTGGTCCAAGGAGGACGCCGCTGATTCCTGTTTCTCGTCGCGGTGGTCCAAGGAGGACGCCGCTGGTTCCGGTCTCTCGTCGCGGTGGTCCAAGGAGGACGCCGCTGGTTCCGGTCTCTCGTCGCGGTGGTCCAAGGAGGACGCCGCTGGTTCCTGTCTCTCGTCGCGGTGGTCCAAGGAGGACGCCGCTGGTTCCTGTCTCTCGTCGCGGTGGTCCAAGGAGGACGCCGCTGGTTCCTGTCTCTCGTCGCTGTGGTCCAAGGAGGACGCCACTGGTTCCTGTCTCTCGTCGCGGTGGTCCAAGGAGGACGCCGCTGGTTCCTGCCTCGTCCTTGTCTCGGCTGCCGGACTGGTGGCCTCGCCCTCGGCGCCTCCTGCTGCCTGGATGGCGCTGCCTCCTGCGGCGACGGCCGCCTCGACTCCTCAGCCCATCGGATCAGCGTCCGCCTGGAGGACGTTGCCATTCGGGGTGGCCCCCGGGGACATCGGCCCAGCTCAAGGGCACTAAGAGTGCCACCCTGGCTCAGCGGCTGCTGAGCAGGATCTCGCCACGCCGTCACCCTCCGTGAGAGAATCCCTGGACTCCGTGTTTTTCCTGTTCGTGGACCTTGTGTTTTTCCCGGTTCGGGACTTGGTTTGTCGGGTGGACTCTTGTTTTGGCCCTCCTCCGGTCCTCCCTCCACCCACCCTGCTCGTGTGCCTTGAGGGGTAGGGATTCGGTCCCTCCGCCTGGGACCACCCTCCGCCCGCCCTGGTTTGGGGGGGGGGGCTTCCGTGGGCGCCGTGGAAGGCGCCATAGGGGGGGGGGTACTGTCATGTTTCACGCCATGTCCTGTTGTTCGTCATGTTTCACGCCATGTCCTGTTGTCACACTACTTCCTGTTTTATTTTGTAGACTTCCTGTTATCAGTTCATTCACCGCACCTGTCTGTAATCGGTAATCAAGCCTCCGTGTATTTAACCACCACCTGTGTCCTTAGTTCTCCGCCAGATTGTCGAGTTTCCTTAGTGTTCCGTGTTTCCTGAGCGTTCCTAGTTTCCCGTGTTTCCCGAGTTTTCGTGTTTCGTGTTCCGTGTCCCTCGTGCCTGTTCCTGTTTTGCCTTGCTCCGCGTATCCTGTCTATAAAAGAACCTGGACTAACTACCTGACCGTGAGTTTGCCTTATCCCTGCCTGTACTTTTGCCGTGATCATTTTGTGTATGACCTGGACCGTCTGACCTTGCCTTGGGAATAAACCTCTGTTTGATCATAATCCTGCCTCCGTGCTGTGCATGTGGGTCCGCCGCCTGCCCGAGCCCTGACAACGCGTCGTCACGGTGCAGTGAGTGCGTCGCTGACTAAAGATTTTTAATCCTGCAGCCGCCTAAAAAAATCAGGATGCTAGTCTCGTTTTAACCATCAGGTGGCGCAGCGTTGATTAGAAGCCTCCAAAGCACTACAGCGTAACTGAGGTTCGACTGTTCATTTCTACCTGTAACACATATATTACACCAAACCTATTTTACTTAGTATCACACAGATACTTAGTTTTACTAAGTATCTGTGTGTGCTCAAATGTGGGGAGTATGAAGCGCAACATCAAATAAATATTGTCGCATTCAAATTGAAACAGTATCCATGACTAGTCATTCTGCGGTGCCATTCCTATATCCTCTGTTAGTCCCGTGGTTAAGATGAATGACTGTTTTTTTTCGTTTTTATTACTTTTACTATACAATTTTTTTTCTTCTGTACTTTGTTTTCATTCTCCTCCGCTTTTTCACGTCTTTAAATAGCAGACGTTTCTTACATACCACATAATTCCATGATTATGCGTCGTGGTTTAATTAATATAATTTGAATGCTCATGGCCAAGTAAAGACGTAGAGCGCAGTCCATCTGCAACTACAGCCGCTTATTTAGGTTTTAAACTTTCACAACATGTTAATGAATGTTTTCCAATAGTCGTAGATTTTACATAAATAACCATAATAATCATAGGAATTTGTTTTACAGCTGTTGTTGATCGTAATTTTGACAGGACGCCAGAAATCAGCAGATTTCTGTGTCTGCAGAACTGCAGTTTGACTTGTTTTGACTGCACGTGTCATTGTAACTGAGTGGCTGAGATCAATCTTAATCAGCCCGTGTACGTTTCAACATTTTCATGCGTTTTCGTTTTTCTTGTGATGAGCGGCAAACAGACTTTAATCAAAGCACCGCCGTACAAACCAATAAACCAGGCATAAATATTTTTTTTACCAAAAGACACGGAACTCGAGTTTTTGTTTAGAGACAAACGGAAAACACAAAAAGTCGTTCTCTCGTTACCTGTGCTTATAATTTGTTTTGATCTTAAAAGTTACACAAACACGTGACGTGTTTCGGAGTCATGTGTCCAGACAGAGAGTGACCAATACACAAATGTATGGATGTGCAAATGCAGGCTACGAGAGGAACGGGGGAGTGGCGCACTAGATGTAGCGAGAATTTGTTTTGACTGTGCGTGTCATTGTAACTGAATGAGTGGCTGATGGGACTTATTCGGCCCGTGTATGTTTCAACATTTTCATTTCCCATTCAACCATCCATCCGCTTCTCCTTTCTCTTGCTATGGGCGGCAAACAGATTTCAATAAAAGCACTGCCTTACAAACCAATAAACCGAGCAAAAATGTTTTTAACAAAAACATACAAAATTGGATTTAAAGCTGTTTCTTCGTTTAGAGAAAAACAAAAAACAAAAAAACTCTGCTTTTAATTTTTAATCGAAGCTCATCCGTGGATGGGTCGCGGGGCAGCAGTCGTAGCAGAGAGCTCCAGACTGCCGCTCAATGAAACACGAGATCGAATGAAATGTGATGTGTTTCATACTCAGATGACTTGAATCTGAGTTGGACCAAGCTTTTGTTTGTCTCATGTTTGCTCACAGTCGCAAAGGCAAACTTCTCATCCCTCCCCTCCTCCGTAGAGGCGCATAGACATGCTAATATGTTGCTACTACTCGATCAGCAGGTGAGAAATACTTCAGCTTCAGGACAAAGCTCTGTGGGAGACTGGGCAGCATCGGGCGGCGTGATCAGCTGCAGCTAAGATCAGCTAATGCAGCAAGTAGTTTGTTCTACATGTCTTTATCGTAGCTTTCTGTTCTAATTTAATTGTAGCACTTTGACATTCATGTGCAGTGCATGTGCATTTTAAATTGAAAATACTATTATTATTATTATTTCTTACCTTTGTTGTAAACACAGTATTAATTGCACGATTTGGACTGGCGAAGATTTGACCTTCTTCGATAATAATCATGGATAATCAAGGAAGAAACTGCAGTTCATAGATGTTATTCAGGGACGGTTTAATAAAGATTCAGTGTGTTTTTCAACTGAACTGTCAGCCAAGGTACGTGCATTATCAGATGAATGCGCCTGTCAGCGGGGAAGACATCAACTCTATTCAGTCGCTCTTCAGTCGCTGCTGCCGTCTCCTCCCCAGTTCACACACCTAAAGTGTCCAAACCAATCAATGCGTTTCCAGATTGACCGGTGATGCCGCACAGGTTGCTCTCAGTGACAGCAGCTGTTTGAAGCAGGGAAAAGCAAGTCAGATTTCCTTGTCGATGCCTTGACAATGTTTTATCGTCTGTAAACTATCTGAACAGTTTTTATAGTTTTACAAGGCGTAATATGACGCTTACGTTTGATCGTTGCTCGTATTCCATATAAAAGAGAACGAGGACTTAATAGGTATGCTGTTAATTGCTACGATCTTCTGTCAATCAAATTTAACCTCTGAGCCCTGACTTTTATGTCTTCTTAAGATTAAAAAACAAATGTTGAATGTTCTCAAATAATATAATATTGCCGCCATCCGCGGCTCCCAGTGTTTGTTTTTTTCATTGAAAACGTGTCTGGCTGTTTCTGGTGGCCAACCTCTGGTCTAGATCATCCTTATTCACTTTTTTAAATTGTAGTAGTGTAACCTTAGTTACTATTCCTTTTTATTTTTTATTTTATGTTTGGGAAACGTGGCATTTACTGTGATTTTATTTGTAATTAACATTAGTTCCTACCTGCCCTTGTTGACAGAGGACAGGAAAGAGGTGACGCGCATTGGGTGAGAGCGGCGTAAAGAAAAAAGTGTACATGTGCCGTACTGTCTTGCCGTGTGGTGCATTAAAGAAGTAATACCACGTAAAGAAAATTGTAGCCCGTACCAACAGCGAGGAATCAGGGTTACAGTAGCTTGTCTGCCGCAAATCGAACACTGCACGCGGGAGGGGTGCACCGTTCATCTTATTTTTGGTTTTAAACTGTCATAATTTGCCATAACGTACATTCATAACTATACTAAATACTATAATGCGACCAGCGGTTCATGGTCTTGGCGATCCATGCACTAAGTAATACAACGTTGTCATCTCGTGAGTCACATGATGATGATGAGACGCTGTTTCTCGAATAATTAAAATTAAAAGACTGCCATGCGTCTTAACCAATAGGCCACCAAGACCTGATCATTGGTTGTTCTACAAGAGGCTATATGACATAGTCAACTACGATGTTTTAGGACCAAAAGTGGGAGTCAATCGCCACCTATAGGCTAAAAGGACGTAACACACTCTTTCACGCAGTGCAGACTGGGCGCTGACGCGGCAAATTTGAGACCAAAGCACAGTGGGGGTGGACACTTTTAACGGCTGCCTCTGTAAATCGGTTAGCAGGGCAGAGACTGAGGACGATCAGATGGCTGATGATGACACGTTGTCACAGTTTTCTGACATATTGTTGCAGGAAATCCCACAGTCATAATAAATGATTTACTGTACTTGATGGGACGTACAGAAGAAATTCTGTGGACATATTACTGATTTCTTTACAAATGTTGATGGGTTTATAAACTCTGCTATAAATTAATAAGAAAAGCTGGCTATGATGAACTGAGTAAGCAGAAGAGGTTTCGCTTGAAAAAAATACTGACCAAGCTGAGGAAAGAGAAGAAGGGAATATCCACTTAGACTGTTTTTCTTGATAGGTCTAATGGTTGTCGAGCACAACCCCACTTTCCAGCAGTTGGTGCACTAACCACTCTTCCCTAACAAACGCCACCACTGCTCTGCTCATACGCGAACTATACATAATATTGGCAAATCCAACCTGTTCTCCGATAGCCAAGAGAACTTGTTCCACCAAGAAAGTGTGATTTGCCGCAATGCGAACCCTATGTTTCAGCGACAGAGGAGGCAAACTCTTCCCAGAGTGAGACACTATAGCCAAGTTCATCAGGCTTTTTACATTGATGAGTCCTTGTCCCCCTTTTTCTAAAGGCAAGTACAGCACAGCAGCACGAGTACAGTGGGTTCCCCCCAAAAAATTCAGACTGTTTTGAACCTCTGTCACAAAGTGTCTGGAGGCTCAACCACGGGCTCTTCTTACAGGAGAGACACAGTTCTACTGAAAATGAAGTGGACTGGGGCATGGATTGGGATGGTAAATCGGGACTAAGTCATGGCACCAATCTCAGTGCTGGGGTGGCTGTCCTTTTTTGCCGCGCCTTAATTTGTCTGAAGTTTTAGTTTATGAAGTAAAGCAGGGGAGGGTTCAGGTGGTGTGTTTTTTACTTTTGTAAATATATATGCATATAACTCTGGTGCCAGTCGCCTGGACCAATTTTGTAGGCTTAATGCTAAATTAAAGACACTTCACAACTGCTCGGTTATTTTTTAGGAGAGGATTGGAATTGCACGACAAACCCCCTGGTGGATAGAAATGATAAGGAGCCACATCCACCTTCAGGGGCTCTTCTGTCCAGTCTAGTTGCTGAAAATAATTGAAAAACTCAATCCAGGGGTCAGACAATATATATGGGTGAGGGCTACCGAAGGTATGGTTACTGCTGCCAGGCTGGATAGATTTTATTTGAGTAAAGTACACCAAAATCGGTTAATGGAGGCCAATATCTCACCAGTGGGCTTCTCTGATCATCACTTACTGACCCTATTGGCAGTTTAATGTAAAGTTAGTTCAGGATAAAACCTTTTGCAAGGCATTCTCTGGCTTTTGGAGTCAATGGAGGCTGAAAATAGGGGACTTTGACAACCTGGCTTTATGGTGGGAAGATGGGAAGACGCAGCTAAGGATTTTCTGTCAGCAATGTGAGTCACACAGTACGTGCAGAAAAAATCTTATCAGGAAGTTAGAGGCAGACATACTGTACGGTTACTAGAGGAAGACAACAAGGATGTAGCCAATAGGAGAGTCTCATTAAGTATGTTTTTGCCTGTAAAAGCTACAGTAAAGTGAGCCCTAATTAGAAATAGGTTCTCTACTATTAATCTCTACTATTAACTATTAACTATTTAACTAAAATATTAAATTTAATTAAAATAGATGCCTCAACTGCGTACAGCAGTTCAGCAGCTGGGCAGTGGTCATTCCACCAGGATCGACAGAATTTCTGCAGGGTGGTTCTGGCCTGTGCTGGGGAAGGACATGTATTGCTGCACAGTTCTATGAGGGCCGTGCTGACAGTGTTATTGAAGAAAGGAGACCTTGGGTTACTGAGAAACTGGAGACCAGTCTCATTACTCTATACGGACTACAAGGTAGTTGCAAAATGTCTTTCAAATAAAATGAACACATTGACACTGTGGTGCACCGTTGCCAAACATACTGTGTCCTGGAACGCACAATTATGGATAATTTTTTTTTGCTTTGGGATATATATATTATATATATCATTGATCTCTCCACTGTGCAGTAATTAAATGTTTGCATTTTGTTGCTTGATCAAGAAAAAGCTTTCGATAGGGCTGATCATGCATATCTTTTTGACACTCTGCTTTTGGTTTTGGGAATTTGAGCCTTTCACTTCATGGGTTAGGACAATTTATTGTGAAGCCTTTGTACTTTTAAAAGTAAGGGGTGGACTGAGTCGGCCAGTCCCGGTGCAGAGAGGTATGGGATGCCCAATGTCTGGCTTGCTCTATGCATTGAGACTCTTCTACATCTTAGGCAAGGCCTCATGGGACTTGGTATTCCTGGGATGGTTTTACAGAAGGTTTCTTTATCAGCATATGCCGATGACGTTTCAGTTTTCATAACAGGGCAAAATGATGTGGTTGTTCTTCAGCACAAACTAGCTGTTTGATTGCTTCTCTGCAGGGTGATGAACTTGAGGTACGATAGGCATTTGTTTTTATTGGATCTGAACAGTATGGACATTTCACGGACCTCGTCTTTTTATCAGTCTGTTTTACGTACATTTCAGTAAATACATACTGTACGTACATACAGTTCCTGTTTTTATGGAAACGTTTTGGAGGAACATCTACTCCTCAATCCCCTGGTGCAGTGCAAAAGTTTTTCATCAGCTAGCGTGCGAGAATTGCTGATAAGTGCTGGTCTGACAAGGATGGCGGGGTTAACATTAGCAGGGAACTGGAAATCTGCCGCCACGCTGTGTGATGAAACTGGGATCAAGTCAGCGCGTTTTTTTAGAGAGACTGACTGGTTACGACCAACTCAGTAAGCAGAAGAGGTTCCGTTTGAAAAACATTTTAACTAAGTTACGGAGAGAGAAAAGGGAGAAAGTGAACTTGACTGCGAAAAAAATGATACTGAATGAATGGTTATCGTTTCTATGAAAAGGCTTGGCATTGGAATGGGGTCTAATGTTCTTTGTTTTTTCTGCTTTTCTTTCTTTCTTCTTGCTTTGCTTTCTTTCTTTTCAGGAGAGGTTGAGGATTGGCACTTTGGGAAGGGATAGCGATAAAGAGAAGCGGTCACCGAGCTGTGTCAGACTAGGCATAGATGTGGGCAGGGTTTTCTGAGCCATGGTACCCATCTGAGGGCTGGGGTGGCTATTTTGAATTTGGCACACCTTAGATTTACTGAGGTCTCATTTGACGTGGAGCATGGGAGGATACTAATAGTGAAAGGTATTTTTTTTAGAGGTGTGTCCCTTGACTGTGTGAATGTATACGCACTTAACTCATGCTGGTCGATTGAAGGTGGATGCAGTTCAGCTCATTTGGATAGAATATATGCAAACAGGACTCGGCTAAAGTCACCAGTGGGATTGTCAGACCACTATTTCATGATAACAGATTTTGTGTTCTTAGCACAGCGTCAGCAATGCCCCTATTGGCAGTTTAAGGTGCAATTAATGCATGACAAAGTCTTTTGTAAAGCCCTTACTGATTTTTGGAGCCAGCAGAGGCTGCAAAAAGGGAATATTTGTAAATTTAGCTACTGTATGTGGTGGGAAGAAAACACAGATTAAACATTTTTGTAACCAATACACCAGACATACAGCAGGTATAAAGAAAGGGTACGTGGCTACACTTGAGGAATAAATTAGAAGATGAATTGATCAGTGGTGGTGCTAATACTGATACTTTGAGAAGCAAGAGAGTCACTCAAAACATTTTAAATGAGAAGGCAAAGGGCTCTCTATGAGTCTCAACGATTAGGGACATGGATACTCCAACATCCTTTTTCTTTAACTTAGAGAAGAGGGTGCGAGAGACCAACATAATGAAGCACCTGAGACTTCAGGATGGGTCTGTGTTGAAGAACTGGAGGACATTGTCACGTCTATGCACGGACTATAAAATAATTGCTTTTCGAATAGACTAAAACAGTGCATTGATGCCATTGTGCAGTTTAGCCAGAAGTACTGGGTTCCAAATACAACAGTTATGGATAATTTATTTTGTTACATGATGTTATCGACCTGTCAAAAGTACAAGAGTTAAATGTTGGTATCCCTTTGTTGATCAGGAAAAAAAACAGGGTTGATCACGTATATCTTTTTGATACTTTAAGTGCTTTTGGCTTTGGTAAAGATTTTGTTTCTTGGTTAAGGACTCTCTATAGTGAGGCTAGTGTCTTCATAAAGGTGGGGGGTGGACTGAGTCGACCAGTTACAGTGCAGAGAGGAATCAGGCAGGGGTGCCCATTGTCCGGGTTACTCTATGCCTTGGACATTGAGCCTCTCTTACATCAGCTTACACTGGGCATGGCGGGATTGAGAGTTCCTGGGATGGCTTCATACCAGGCCACCTTATCTGCATACGTTGATGATGTGACCGTTTTTTTTAGCTGAGGATGTTGATGTCTTGACACAGAAGCTAGCTTTGCTTGTGCATCATCTGCTAAGGTCTATTGGGATACAAACATGGGTTTTCTTTTGGGTAGTTGGAGGGGTAAGGCCTAGCCAGTCTTGCCTGCAGGGCTGCAGTGGAGCCAAGAGGGAACTAAAAGCTTGGGTGTGTTTTTAGGCAGTGATAGATTCCAGGATAAGAACTGGGAGGGGTTGATTGAGAAAGTTACTGCCCGACTGTCTAGTAAAACTGGACCCGGCCCCAGCTGTCCTACAGGGGAGGTTTCTGGTGGTTAATAACATGGCTGCCTCTACTCTCTGGCATAGTTTTATCGTGGTTGAGCCTCCAGACGTTTTGGTGAGGGGGGTGCAAAAGAAACTGTTGGGTTTTTCTGCGGGTGGAACCCACTGGACTCATGCTACAGTGCTGTATTTGCCTTTAACAGAAGAGGGTTAAGGACTCATTGATGTGAGAAGCCGTCATATCCAAGATCACAATCACCTTGTGTATATATAGACATATTTATTGACCAACCTGTGAAACACAAGAGAGCAGGCCATCTGGTTTTGAACTCTGTGATGAAGAGTGCATCTCTAATAACTTCTTGTCTTCTGTGTGCTTAAAACTTAAAAACCTGTGAACATTCTACACATCTGACACGACACTAGCAGGTGATTCCCTTTCCTGCAGTCTCCTCTCAGCTCTAGAATAGGACACTTTGACAGGATGGCCAGTGTAGGTGAACATCAGGAGAAACATTTTAGATGATAAAGAACATGTTTCAAGTTAAAAATAGCTGTAATAAATTGAGACAAATCAATTATGTGCTGTGAAATGGAGTACACAATCTTATAAAAAAGGTACAAATGTAAAATGTAATGTAAAAAATAAATATTTGTGTAAGTAGTTCAATTATTTTTCTTTACAGTGTCAAACAAATAGATTTACGATAATATGATATACAATGCAAACAATATGTTGAGTGAAATAACTCAAACACCATTTTGGTAGGCTCATGTAAATTACCTCAGGGAATGCATAGCATGACAGCACATTTATATTTATATATACCACTCTATTCTCACCCTCCGCGGGTGGTCTCATCCACTTTCCAAGCTCGGGTCCTCTACCAGAGGCCAGGGAGCTTGAGGGTTCTGCGCAGTATCCTTGCTGTTCCTAGGACTGCACTTTTCTGGACTGAGATGTCGGATGTTTTTCCAGGTATCTGTTGTAGCCACTCCTCCAGTTTGGGGGTCACTGCCCCTAGTGCTCCAATCACCACAGGCACCACTGTGGCCTTCACCTTCCAAGCCTTCTCCAGTTCTTCTCTGAGCCCTAGTTTCTCATGCTCCTTTTTCCTGATGTTGCCATCGCTTGGTATTTCCTCTGCTCTTTGTCCACCACCACAATGTCTGGTTGGTTCGCCATTACCATTCTGTCAGTCTGGATCTGGAAGTCCCACAGGATCTTGGCTCGCTCGTTCTCTACCACCTTGGGAGGTGTTTCCCACTTTGACCTTGGGGTTTCCAGTCCATACTCTGAGCAGATGTTCCTGTATACTATGCCAGCCACTTGGTTATGGCGTTCCATGTATGCTTTCCCTGCCAGCATCTTACACCCTGCAGTTATGTGCTGGACCGTCTCAGGGGCCTCTTTGCACAGTCTACACCTTGGGTCTTGTCTGGTGTGGTAGATCTGGGCTTCTATGGCTCTGGTGCTCAGGGCCTGCTCCTGTGCAGCCAGAATGAGTGCCTCTGTGCTGTCCTTCAGCCCAGCCCTTTCAAGCCATTGGTAGGATTTGTTGAGATCAGCCACTTCAGTTATGTTCCGGTGGTGCATCCCGTGTAAGGGCTTGTCCTCCCATGATGGTCCCTCTTCCAGCAACTCATCCTCTGTTCTCCACTGCCTGAGACATTCACTCAGCACGTCATCTGTCGGGGCCTTATCCTTTATGTACTTATGGATCTTGGATGTTTCATCCTGGATAGTGGCTCTCACGCTCACTAGTCCTCGGCCTCCTTCCTTGCGGCTAGCGTACAGTCTCAGGGTGCTGGATTTGGGGTGGAACCCTCCATGCATGGTGAGGAGCTTTCGTGTCTTAACATCTGTGGTCTGTATCTCTTACTTTGGCCACCTTATTATTCCCGCAGGGTATCTGATCACTGGCAGGGCGTAGCTGTTTATTGCCTGGGATTTGTTCTTGCCATTGAGCTGGCTTCTTAGGACTTGCCTTACTCGTTGGAGGTATTTGGCTGTTGCCGCATTCCTTGTTGCCTGTTCAAGGTACTTCCAAGGTACTTGTAACTGTCCTCAATGTCTGCTATTGTTCCTTCTGGGAGTGAGACCCCTTCTGTGTGGATTACCTTGCCTCTCTTTGTCACCATCCTCCCACATTTCTCGAGACCGAATGACATCCCGATGTCCGAGCTGTAGATCCTGGTGGTGTGGATCAGTGAGTCGATGTCTCGCTCACTCTTGGCGTACAGCTTGATGTCATCCATGTAGAGGAGGTGCCTTATGGTGGCCCCGGTCGGTATCCATAGCCAGTCTTGTTTATTATTTGGCTGAGGGGGTTCAGACCTATGCAGAACAGCAGTGGGGACAGTGCATCTTCTTGGTATATGCCACATTTGATGGATACTTGGGCAAGTGGCTTCCCATTGGCTTCAAGGGTGGTATGCCACAACCTCATTGAGTTTGCAATGAAGGCCCTTAGAGTTCTGTTGATGTTGTACAGCTCCAAGCATTCAGTGATCCATGTGTGTGGCATTGAGTCGTAGGCTTTCTTGTAGTCGATCCAGGCTGTGCACAGGTTGGTGTGTCGCACTCTGCAGTCTTGGGCAACTGTTCTGTCTACTAGGAGTTGGTGTTTGGCTCCTCTGGTATCCTTACTAATGCCCTTCTGTGCTTCGCTCATGTATTGACCCATGTGCCCACTTATCTTAGCTGCGATGATGCCTGACATGAGCTTCCATGTTGTAGAGAGGCAGGTTATTGGCCGGTAGTTGGATGGGACTGCACCCTTTGAGGGATCCTTCATTATCAGGATCATTCGCCCTTCGGTTAGCCATTCAGGGTGAGTCCCATCCCTTAGCAGCTGGTTCATTTGTGCTGCCAGGCGCTCATGGATTGCAGTGAGCTTCTTTAGCTAGTAGGCGTGGATCATGTCAGGGCCAGGTGCTGTCCAGTTTTTCATACCTGAGACTCTATGTTGGATGTCTGCCACTGTGATAGTCACTGGATTCTGTTCAGGGAGGTTGCTGTGGTCTTCCCTCAGATCCACCAGCCACTGTGCATCTCTGTTGTGTGATGCCTCCCTCTCCCATATCCCTTTCCAGTACTGTTCAGTTTCCAGCCTTGGTGGGTCTGCTCTGCTGTTATTACCCTGCCATTGAGAGTACACTTTCGCAGGTTGTGTTGCGAACAGCCGGTTTATTTGTCTGGCTTCGTTATCTCTGCTGTATCTCTTTAGGCGGCTGGCCAAGGCTTATAGCCTTTGCTTGGCAGTTTCGAGTGCTTCAGGTATGGGCATCTGGCTGTACCTCTTGGGCATCGGTCTTTTCATTGCACCTCTCTGGGCCTCTGTCATTTGGCTCACTTCCCTCCGAGCTGCCTTGATTTTTGCCTCCAACCTTCGTTGGTTATCTTTCAGGTCAGTCGCTGCCTCGTTCAGCGTGTCTGTGCTTATTGGGGCTTCGTACCCAATTTCCAAATTCCAAGCCTCATGCACTTCCAATCTGCAGGTGGGCCTGGATTACACACCACTGCTCCACCTGGTGCATGAATGTGCAATTGCAGGTCATTTCTTAAAAAAGGTTTAGGGGGCGTTAACAAGGCAGCCACGCATTAAGTACATCACAGTGGGGGGTCATGACTGGTGTAGGGGGGCTTGGTGGAATGGTACCTAAGTCATGCTAATGTCATGACAAGATCAGTGTGAAATCCTGCAGCAATGAGGCAACAAAAATTAGCCGCTCCATTTGTATGTTACGCTTCCTAAGGTCTAGGGACAAAGGAAGCAACATAGGAGTAAAGGTTTTTAACAAAAAGAGGTTTTATTTTTAGACAAAGCAACACAAACAACAAACAAAACCAAACTCAAGCACTCAGGCCACCACTGGCAGACAATCTTCAAAGTTAAAAAAGACAATTCAAAAGGAATTGCTTAAGAGGTAACGGGCAGATAACAAATTCTCGCATTAGGCGATCTACAGAAGACAGAACAACAAGGGAACAACAAGAACAACAAGAGAAAAACAGAACCACCCTGGTACAAACTACAGAAGCCAAAGGCACAGAACAAGAGGCACAGAACCCACAACCGATCTATCACAACACGCTCTAAGGCAGCATCCACACAAAATGGCCCTAAAGCTGCCTCTTGGGTTTCCTTATGTAGTGGTTGTGCAGGCCTCTATTGAAGGGTCAATCAATAGAGGTGGGTCCAGAAGAGATGTGCCACAGCAATGGGGAAGAAGGCCCATCCTATATAACTCGTGGTAAAAGTTTTTAAAGGTATCATTTATTTCATCATGAGTAATATTCCCTTTTTATTAGTTATTAAATGGATGATTTGTTTTTCTTTATCCTTTGTATTGGTTGGCATATCTATCTATCTATCTGAAACTGAGTTTTGCGATCAATTTTATTATTTAGATTTTTAGATTTCTTAGGTCTTCTAGAACATCATTGGTTGGGGAGGCTGCATATTGAATCTCTAGGGATTTTATTTTTTGCTCTAATTCTAATTCAAGTAACATGTCCTTTTTTTTCTTGTGTGATGAATATGAAATTATTCTACCACGCATAACTGCCATCCCAGTCTCCCAGAGAACACAAGTTGAGGTTCCTGGTGTATCATTGATTTGTATAAAAGTTGCCCATTCTCTCCTGACGTAACTGATGAAGTCTTGATCATTAAGTAATGATGTATTAAACCTCCAATTCCTGGTTGATGGTTTAGCTGTCTTAATCAAAGAAAGGGACACTGGTGCATGATCACTGATTGTGATGGAGTAAATAGTGGTGTTAGAGACATATTGTAAGACTGAGTTATTTACTAAAATATAATCTCTACGGGAGTGAGAGTGGGGAACTGGCGAGAAGAAGGTATATTCCCTGGATGTAGGATGAAGAGAGCGCCATGTGTCACAGAGACCGAAATCTGTTTTGAGGTCTGTACTGATATTCAATGTGTCCTATCAGAATATTAATGATTATATATCTTCCTTCTGGATCTACAATAGTATCATTATGAATAAAGTCTTTTTATTTATCAGGATGGCGACCTCTCTTTGTCTGGAATTGTAACTGGCATGTGCGTAAGTAAGCATGTGGGAACTCTGTTGATGCTAGAGTGTAATCTATAGTTAGCAATAAGAGTTTCTTGTAGTAAAGCAATGTCTGCTTGTAGATTTTTCAAATGGTTAAATATTTTAAATTATTTCTCCTTCTTATTGATTCCACGTACATTCCAAGTGACAATCTTCAGCAGTGTCATAACTTACCTGACTGCTGTGGATCACTAGTCTTGTGTGTATGTGGTGTGACTGAACTTAAGTACCTGTGTATTCTGATTTGAGTGTTGTCTATGTATGTGCGCATGTTGTGTCTGTGCAGAAGATGTTTCTTTAAAGTGGAAGGAAATGTGATAAGCTTGATAAGCACTTTGCCAACTGTGGAGTGAGGGCCATTAAAATGACAACAAACATATAACTGAGGTATCTGCGAGAGAGAACGAGTTTGAATAATATTGGATGTAAAGTTATAAAAAAGGTTACCTTTTTGTGTATTATTTTCTTTTAACAAACCTTTTATATTAAACCATTTTTGTTACATACTGTCAGGCTTGGGCAGGTGTCGGACCCACATGCACGGCGCAGAAACACAGATGTGATTAAGTGCAGGTTTATTCGGTGATACAGAGTCAGGCGGTCCAGGTCATACACAGTTCGTTCCAGTAGACAATACACAAGGGAGCAGGCAATCTCAGGGTCAAGGTCCAGGCAGGGTTCGGTACACGAGCAGATTGGCAAAAGTGCAGACAAGGATCAGGCAAAAACTCACGGTCAGATTCTCAGGCACGGGTCTTTCACAGGTAGCAGGATTTACAGGGTTCAGGCAAGAATCAATGGTCGAGGCGGTCACGGTCAAAACACGAATGGCTAACTATAGAGTGCTGGAAAGAGTACATGAACTAACAATCTGGCGGCTAGAGTCTGTGAGAGCTGGAGGTTAAATACTGATGAGTGATTGCTAATTACGGACAGGTGTGAATACTGAGAACCGGAGAGTGACAGGAAGTTTAACAAAATAAAACCGGATGTGACATGTAACATGAATCATGACAGTACCCCCCCCCCTATGGCGTCTTCCACGGCGCCAACGAGCCCCTCCCCCCTCCGCCCAGGGCGGGTGGAGGGAGGAAACAGGAGGAGGGCTCGAAACTCCCCCCCTCACTCGAGTGAGGAAGCAGGGTGGGTGGAGGGAGGACATCAGGAGGAGGGACCAGCGCCGGAATCCTCCTCGTCTGCAGAGCCGTGGCTGTGTTGCCCCATCCCGTCCGGGGACGGGGCCTCAGGATGTGCTGCGTGAAAGTCCCTAATGAGGGACTTGTCCAGTATGTCCCGGGCCGGCACCCAAGAGCGTTCGTCCGGCCCGTAGCCCTCCCAGTCGACCAGATACTGGAAGCCCCGCCCCCGACGTCTGCAGTCGCGGAGGTCCCGAACCGTGTAGACAGGCCCTCCGTCCACGATCCGAGGAGGAGGAGGCGGTTGATGAGGAGGAACCATGGGGCACGATCTGTAGGGCTTGAGGCGGCTGATGTGGAAAGTGGGGTGGATCTTCATTGTCCTGGGCAACGAGAGCCTCACAGAGACAGGATTAATGATTCGGGATATGGTATATGGACCAATGAATTTCGGAGTCAACTTACGGGTCTGGGCCTGCAACCTGAGGTCCCTGGTGGATAACCAGACCTGATCGCCCACCTTGTATTCTGGGCCCGGTGTCCGCTTACGATCGGCCGCCCGCTTGTACTGGTCCCGTGCCCGCAACATGGTGCGCCGTGCCTGCAACCATGTGCGGCGGCAACGCTGGACCAGGGCGTGCGCCGACGGGACGTGGACCTCTTCCTCCAGGGCCGGAAACAATGGCGGCTGGAACCCATAGGCGCACTGAAACGGGGTCAGCCCGGTGGAGGCGCAGGGCAACGTGTTGTGGGCGAACTCCACCCACACGAGCTTGCTGGCCCATGACCCCGGGTTTCTGGAGGCGAGGAGCCGCAATCCTACCTCCAGCTGCTGATTGGCCCGTTCGGCCTGTCCGTTGGACTCGGGGTGGTACCCCGACGATAAGCTAACTTCTGCCCCTAGGAGAGAACAGAACTCTCGCCAGAATCGCGAGACGAACCGGGGCCCTCGGTCCGACACAATGTCTGAAGGGAAGCCATGGAGCTTAAAAACATGCTCGAGCATGGCTTGGGCCGTAGCCTTGGCTGACGGCAACTTGGGTAGGGGGATAAAGTGGGCCAACCTGGAGAAGCGGTCTACCACCGTCATGACGACTGTCTTCCCCTGGGAGAGTGGTAAACCGGTGACGAAATCCAGGGCTAGGTGTGACCATGGGCGGTGCGGTACCGGCAGAGGACGCAGCAGACCGGCCGGTCGCTGATGCGACGCCTTGCCCATGGCGCACGTGGGACATGCTGCGACGTATTCCTGGACGTCCCTCTTCACCGTCGGCCACCAGAACCTCTCCCCCAGCCTAAACAGAGTGCCAGCCACCCCGGGGTGCCCACTTACTAATGAGGCGTGAGCCCACTGGATGACCTCTCCCCTGAGGTCGGGTGGCACGAACAGCCGGTTGGGCGGAACGCCGCGTGGGACTGGACGGTCGCGGTTGGCCTCCCGTACCCGACGCTCCACCGACCAGGTGACTGCCCCCACCAGGCATCCGGGTGGTAGGATGGGCTCTGGTTCTGCTGGATCCTGCTGCGCGTCATACAGGCGAGACAGAACGTCAGGTTTCACATTCTTTGATCCAGGACGATACGACAGGTGAAAATTGAAACGGCTGAAGAACAGTGCCCATCGGGCCTGGCGTGAATTCAGCCGCTTCGCCGTTCTCAGGTATTCAAGGTTCTTATGATCCGTGTATACTAGGAAGGCCTGGTCTGCCCCCTCCAGCCAGTGTCTCCACTCCTCTAGAGATACCTTTACCGCGAGCAGTTCTCGGTCCCCGATGTCGTAATTCCGCTCCGCGGGGGATAGCTTGCGGGACATGAAGGCACATGGGTGGATCCTACCGTCCGTGGGATCCCTCTGGGACAGCACGGCCCCAACTCCGGAGTTGGACGCGTCGACCTCCACCACGAACTGCCGCTGTGGGTCGGGCATCCGTAACACGGGTGCCGTGATGAAACTGCGTTTCAGACGCTGAAACGCCTCCTCTGCCTCGCCTGTCCACTGAAAGGCAGTCTTACATGAGGTTAGCGCGTGCAGTGGGGCGGCAATACTGCTGAATCTCCTGATGAACTTTCTATAAAAGTTGGCAAACCCTAAGAAGCGCTGCACCTCTCTCCTGCTCTGTGGGACCGGCCACTCCTGAACTGCCTGGGTCTTGGCTGGGTCCATTTCGATCTTGTCCCTGCTGACAATGAATCCTAAAAACGAGACCTGGTCAGTATGGAACTCACATTTCTCTGCCTTAACATATAATCGGTGTTCAAGTAGTTTCCTGAGGACCTGGCGGACATGAGCAATGTGCTCCTCCTCGGAGCGGGAAAAGACCAGGATGTCATCAAGGTATACAAAAACAAAGTCATTAATCATGGAACCGAGTACCTCGTTTACAAACGCCTGGAAGACCGCTGGCGCATTGGTCAGACCAAAGGGCATGACGAGGTACTCGTAGTGTCCATTCGGGGTATTGAAGGCCGTTTTCCATTCATCCCCCTCTCGGATCCGAACCAGGTGGTAGGCGTTACGGAGGTCCAACTTGGTAAAGTGAGTAGCTCCTGCTAGCAACTCGAACGCGGAGGATAATAAGGGAAGAGGGTAGGAGTCTCTTACAGTGATGTCATTGAGACCCCGGTAATCAATGCAGGGCCGCAGGGAACCGTCCTTCTTCCCCACAAAGAAGAACCCTGCGCCCGCAGGAGAGGATGAGGGACGAATGATACCTGAGGCCAGTGCGGAGTCCAGATATTCCTTCATAGCCCGGGTTTCCTTGGGAGAAAGCTGATACAACCTCCCCTTGGGCGGCGTGGTCCCTGGGCGCAGGTTGATCACGCAATCATGTTTCCGGTGGGGCGGAAGGGAGGTCGCACGGGCCTTGCTAAACACTGCGCGAAGGTCGTGGTAGCAATCAGGGACTCCCGTCAGATCGGCCTGCTCGATCTCCTCACCGGTTGTCGCCGTTGCCCCTGCAGGTGCCTGTTGGGAAACTGCGGGCTGAAAGCAAGTGTTCATACAATCCGAGTCCCATCGGCTCACCTCCCCCTTGCGCCAATCCAGTGTGGGGTTGTGCAGCCTCAACCACGTGTGGCCCAGTACCACCGGGTGGTAGCATGACTCCACGACTAAAAACGTGATCCTCTCGGTGTGCGTGTCAGAAAAAGTCATTATTACCGGCTCGGTTCGATGGGTAACTCTCCAGAGCCGTCGTCCGTCCAGCGCTGCCGTCTCCACGGGGGAAGCCAAGGGGATTGCCGCGATGCCCAGTCGCTCCACGAGTCCGGCGTCCATCAGACTGGCATCAGCTCCGGAGTCAATGAGGACCGCCTGCTGGACGGATCGGGTACTGGAGACTAGTGTTACTGTCGGTAGTGAACGAGCGGAGGCGCTACCTAAAATTGTTCAGCTCACCGCTACCCTCCGCGCTAGTGATGAGCCATGTCTTTTAGCGGACAGTGCAGGGCGAAATGTCCGGCCTGACCGCAATACATGCACAGTCTATGGGAGCGTCGACGCCGCTTCTCCTCCTCTGTCAGCCGTGCGCGTCCGATCTGCATCGGCTCCTCTGGCGACGGTCCCACTTCCGGGTTCCGGGGAACGGTCTGACCGCCAGGCTCACGCTGCCCCCTCCTGGGGCTCGTGGTGCGAAGTCGACGGTCCTCCCGCAGCTTCTCCTCTCGGTGGTGCTCCCGTTCGTTGCTCCCCAGCCTACGGTCAATTTGTATCGCCAGGGCAATCAGAGCGTCCAAATTGCTGGGCAAATCCCTCGCCGCCAAGCAATCCTTGACCCGCCGAGAGAGTCCGCGGATAAATACATCACCCAATGCGGTGGCGTCCCAGCCTGGTTCTGCGGCTAGCGTGCGGAACTCGATCGCGTACTTCGCCGTCGATCTACCGCCCTGCCGAATGTTCACCAGCCGCTGAGCCGCCTCGCGTCCCGGGGTGACTTCCTGGAAGATCTGTTTTAAAACGAAGGCGGCGAAGGTGCATATGCAAGGAGAGCCGTTTTGCCACTCCGCTGTCGCCCACGCTTCCGCGTCCCCCGTCAGATGTGAAATAGCGTATGCCACTCGAGCGCGTTCCGATGGGAACGCGGGTGAATGTAGTTCAAAATGAATCTCACACTGCGTGAGAAATGCTCGACAGTCTCCTGACTCACCAGAGAAACGTATTGGAGCGCCCAGCCTGGCGTCTGGAGCGACGGCCAAGGGAACCGCTGCGGCCAGAGGCGCAGCCGCGGCAGTGGCGCCCGGCGTCGGTCTCGTCTCTCCCGTCGAGCTCTGAGTCAGGCGATTCATCGCCTCAGTTAATCCTGCCATCGCCGTCTCCTGTCGCAGAACACACTCGGCCAATCTCTGGAGAGCGGCGTTGGTTTTCTACTCCTGCTCTGCTGCTCGTTGCTCCTGAGCCATGAGCTGTGCTCGGAGGTTCTCTGCACCGGCGGAGTCCATTTCTGGCCAGATTGTTCTGTCAGGCTTGGGCAGGTGTCGGACCCACATGCACGGCGCAGAAACACAGATGTGATTAAGTGCAGGTTTATTCGGTGATACAGAGTCAGGCGGTCCAGGTCATACACAGTTCGTTCCAGTAGACAATACACAAGGGAGCAGGCAATCTCAGGGTCAAGGTCCAGGCAGGGTTCGGTACACGAGCAGATCGGCAAAAGTGCAGACAAGGATCAGGCAAAAACTCACGGTCAGATTCTCAGGCACGGGTCTTTCACAGGTAGCAGGATTTACAGGGTTCAGGCAAGAATCAATGGTCGAGGCGGTCACGGTCAAAACACGAATGGCTAACTATAGAGTGCTGGAAAGAGTACATGAACTAACAATCTGGCGGCTAGAGTCTGTGAGAGCTGGAGGTTAAATACTGATGAGTGATTGCTAATTACGGACAGGTGTGAATACTGAGAACCGGAGAGTGACAGGAAGTTTAACAAAATAAAACCGGATGTGACATGTAACATGAATCATGACACATACCACCTGCTAGTACAGATGAGCACGATGAAATGCTATGTTGTCCACATCCACATCAATGGTTGTTTGAGAAAGTTTTTAACGGTGGTTTCTGCGTTTTCCTCCACCTGTTCTGGAATCCCCGAGAACACCAGGTTGTCCCTCATGCAGATCGATGATGCTTTCTTTTATTTTTTTATTTTCGGCCGCTAGCTGAGCCACATCTTCCATCAGGGACTGCACTGTTCCCTTCATGGCCTCGTTCTCGTGGCGAGAGAAACCACCTGCTGCTGGCTGAATTTCAGGGAGTCACGGAGGGCCTAAAACTCTCTGTGGAGAAGTTTCACTCGAAACTTTCTAGTTTTTTTTCTATGGACTCCAGGATGTCTGTGTTGTTTTAATCCGCCGAGCGAGCTCCAGATGACTCAGGTGAGTCTGTTCTGTGTGCATGGAGCATTGTGTTAGCAATAAAAATGGGCTGTTCCTGTTTTTATGGAAACGTCTTGGAGGAACCTCTCCTCTTCAATGCACTGGTGCAGTGCAAGAGTTTCTCATCAGCTAGCATGCAAGGGTTGCTGATAAGTGCTGGTCTGACAAGGCTGGTGGGGTTAACATCGACAGGCAACTGTAAATCTGCCTCTACACTGTGATGAAACTGGAATCAAGTCAGCACGGTTTTTAGAGAGACTGATCTCAGGAAGTGAGAGCAGAAGTGAGGGCAGGTCTTCCTGGGCCTTTCAGAGAAGCCATAGCAGCATCATCATTTGAGGACCAACCGGCCTTGTCGTGGCCTGCTTTCCCCTCGTTGGCCATCCGAGCTGCAGTAGAGGAGTAGAGGATGGAGTCCTGCTATCATTAAAAACACCAGAACTGGCAGACTTTGCATCAACTTCCAAAAAAAGCTCTTTACCTGGTGATTATAAATGTACTTAATAAAGCCTCTCTAGATGGTGTGCCAGAGTCGAAGTGGTCGGGTGCGTTGCCACCAGGGTCTTCTTCCAGGGGCAGTTGAAGGTCTCTGTATAAGCCTCCTATAGAGAAGTGTACTGCAGATCTACAGTGGAGGATTATACATGGGGCCATGGCTACAAACAGACATGTGGCACGTTTCATAGCAGGGTGGAAGGTGAGTGTTTCTTCTGTTTGGCTGAAGACCACTTGCAGCATCTTTGGCTTGACTGTCCCAGGCTGACTCCTCTCTTTTCTTTACTGAAGCAGTGTTTTGAAAGTATGGAGCAGACCCTAGATTAAAAGGTTTTTTTTTTATCCTAGGTCCTGTATAGAGAACTTCTCATAGTCAAAGTGTCTGTTTGTTAAATTTCCTTTTAGGTCAGGCGAAAATACAGTACAGAAAATACAGTGTCCTTGTCTTCTCTTACCTTGTCTGTTGTCTCTTTGTCTCCTCATCCCCTGTCTGATTCTGTAACTTTTTCCTTCTGCACCTTCCAATGCGCTTCGCTTGTTTGTGAACATCAAGCATCACTTTTAATGATGATGAGATTGAACGTTGTGGGACAAATGCTTTGAAGAGGAGGTGATCTATAGGAGACATCAGATAAGCTTCAGTCGTGTCTTTGTAGATGGCAGTCACCTCCTGAAATGGGAAAGCACAATGGATCATAGCACTATACAGCCTTTGACATGCCATGCACAGCTGTAGCAGCCTGGGTTTGTCCGTAATAGGTTTAGACATCTGCTGCCTTTTGCTCTTAGAGTTAATCATTGTTAATTTTAATGAATTAGGATTTTTACAATTTCACTTTTATCCTAAAATAATTAGTTTGCTGTGTTCAGATTGAGAAAAGGTTTCCATAACACATTATGTATGCTAATACAGTAGTAACTGTGAGTATATTATGTATTTAATACAATACTGAATTAAGAGAAATAATCTATCTTTTAATTGCTTGATGTACAGCACAAAGTAAAAACACATAGCTTTGTGAACGTGTCCTCTCTCACCCAGTGTCTCCTGGTTTTCTTTAACTCTTTTCTTGAGGTCCTCACTCTTGTATCTTCTCAGTTACTTTAGCTGTTTAGCACTGAATTGCGTGTCCCTTGTAGTTGCAGTCAACGCATCTGAGCTTTATACTGTAACTGGGACAGCGTAGTTCAGGCGATCCATGTAAGTTGAAGCTCAACTTGAGTTAGTGTAGCAAAAGCTGAACAGGTAGAAAAAAAGGTTACATTTTTAACAATATTGAACAGGCAATCAAAGTAGTTCACTACAGGACTAAATAAAGCAAATGAAACCTCTGCTTGGTAGCGCCAGCTAAAGATGGATTACACACAAACGCATTACTGTGATGTGATGCAGTGCAATGAACAGCTAGTTCATTTTGGTGCTTCCCTTTCCTTTTAAAAACACTCTGATAAAAGTTGCTTAGCTCTACTACTCGACAACTAAAGGCAACAGATGGAGACGTTCTATTGTAACTTCTCTGCAGGTGATCACATGTTCCTCCTCTCCGCTTCCATTTTTTCCTTCCCTCCAACTGGTGATCTCACCTCAGACAGGATGTGAGAAGGTACCCACTCACAGTGATTGGTGTCTGTGTTGTTCACACATGGCCCATTGTCTGTTCTGTCATCATTTTACAAAATAGTGCAAAGAAAATATAAGATACAGTAAAGAGTGTTCAGAAAATCTCATCTAAATAGACAAGCTCATGGAGGAAAGCATTTAAATCAATGTCTCATATTTATCTGTCCTTTGGAGCCATACAATTCATAAAGTACAGCCGTGTGTTTTTTTCTGTAGTGAAGCTGGATGTTGGCAGATTTTTTTCCCTCTGCTCGTTCCTTCAGGAATAGTATTGGCATTCACCAGTGTCACGCACCCCCACTAACTCTCAGAGTACACACTAACAGTCACCTTTTCTCTCACCCCCTCTTTGCCACTCCCAACCTGCCAACCCCACTGCTCCCTCTCTCCCTCGCTCTCCATCTAAAGGTGAATGTTAGCGGTCACTGTCGGCAGATCTGCCCAGAAAATTGAATCAGCCAGCAGGTTGGGGGCCAGGAAAACACAAGTGCCAAGCGCTGCACTGATTTAATTCTGTGTGTGTGTCTACCCAGATTTGTCTATATGTGTGTGTACGTGTCTATACTCCAAATGCAGCACAGAGGCCATGTCAGCACTTCTCTGTTCTATTTTAAAATGGTGTTGTAAACTATTTTTATTGTGCTGTGAATGTAGTCGGGGACGGCGAGAGATAGAAGAGCAGAGAACATTTAAACGCAGCTTCTAATGCAACCTGCAGCCTTTTCTGTGCCGATCTCCAGTGAAGCCATTCTTCACAGAACAAACAGCTTAGTGATTGTAGTGTGCTTTTATTTTCAGCATAATTTACATAAAATTCACATAATGTTACAAGTATCTACTAAAAGTTGGGCTGCAAATCCTGGAAAGTAAACATTTTCTGAACGTAAACGTCCTGGAGCCTCTGCATATTTGCCCCTCGAACGTGATAATAATCACAGCAAAGCGACATAATTGACAGGTTTAAGCGCAGAGGCTGCAGCGGAATGTGTGTTTACACAGAGCAGTCATGTTCTTGATAAACATTTGTTTGCGCTAGCATTGGAAACAGCAGCAGGGTTGTCTGCACAAAGCCTGACTGTGCATCATCAGTTACAACAGCAACACAACTTACAGTACACAGGCGAGAACTCCTCCACTGCAACACGAGTGCACAGAAAACTTCCCCTCACAAATGCTTCTGTGACAAAAGCAAGACATTTGATCTTGTATATAATATTATGCTACAAAGCATAAAATCTTTCTGTCAAGTAAAATTCAAGCCTGAAAGAGATACTGCAGCCATCGTCTGTCTAACAATGTGGCCCTTTTATGTATTTCCTATTTATCTATTAGTATAAATATTATTTAAAGAATTATCATACCATGTCAAAATGCTGCAGATGCCAAGTCAGTCTGACAGAAGAGCCTGTCAATGTTTTGCTTTGTGGTGAAGGTGAGGGAATAAATTTTCAGCCCCAACAATTGTGTGGTGAAACTTTGAAGAGCTAAGCGAACACTCAGCTCTCCCACTTTTTTTAGTTTAGTTTTTTTTAACCATTAAATATTTATCCCATAGAATTAGTGGAGAGAAACAGATAAAAAACAGATCTCTTTTTGTCGGAAGTACAGGCAATAGACTGTGAGGTTGAGACAGTAGCAGGTAACGGCAGCTGGGGCAACAACATCTATCCAGACAAAGGTTTGACACCAGATAGAAAAACTGAGAAAGACAGACAGAGATAAAGAGAAGTGCCCACGGCTGTCAGGTAGACCAAACAAACACTATGCTGCCAAAGGGTCTGCTTTAGCCAGAGTGACACTAAATTAGACTTTCCTCTGTCTAGTTCAAAGCAGCAAAACACTGACACAACATCAAGTGTGAATCTCTGCCTATGTCTGTTTGAAGACAGTAGTTTCTCGTTTTATTTTTCTGCGGCCTCCTCCTTTGTTCAGTGACTCCTTGTTATTCTTTATTTGCTCCTTTCCTTTTCCTGCTCCGCTTTTAACCCTTTGTTATGTCTTTGTCCCTTTCTACAGGTACAGACCTCCTTCTCATTGTGCTGCCTTCTTCACCCCATCTCTCTCATTCATAATTGAACAGCATTAACTGCCACAGACGCCCAGCCTTTGGAGATTCTATTGTTTCTAGACTGGAAAATGTGGACGTGCTCACCCTGCTGCTCAGAAGAGTCCAAATACAGAGAAGAGACTGATCAAGGTGAAAGCTAAATGCTACGATGGTGTGTGGTAAAAAGCTCTGCTTTCGTGTACAGCAACTCAACTGGCTGGTTCACATATATTTAGACCCAATACACTGTTGTTAAAGAACATTAGCACCACTGAGCACAATCACACTAGCATCAGCCCAGATCTCCAAAATGACAATGTTATGATGCAATAATATCATAATATTATAACACATCAATATAGTAGTATACAGCTGAAGGCTAAAATTAGGTCAAAAACCACAAACACTCAACAAATCCTAATTCAGTAGTCAAATTATAGTAAAACAATGCTTGTCTACATGTTTCATATCTGTGACTCAAACATGACTACTGTATATACAGTACTGTATGTGTAACTGGTCGGTCATCTACGCCCCTAGAAGTGGTGGTGGATTTTTTAGTGTTGTTATATGTCACAAATTGTCTGGATATAGAGTGTTTTGGACCCCAAGATTTTACAACACAAAACCATCTCTGTTTAACAATAATTTAAGTCAAGTCTCTGGTGAGCCAGGTCTTCCTGCGTTGGTAGGACATGACTGCACAGGCTTCATCCTGGAAACATGAAACGTAGAATTAATCTTCATTCAGCCACGTGACAGCCGCAAACAAACAGACACAGGGTTGAAAATCTTAGCAAAGTAAAAGGGTCCAAAAAAACTTGGGCACCAGTTTTGGGCTTTGAACCCTTAAGGGAACATCTCTGGTGGACAGCCTTCTGGTCTGACTTGTACTGCGGAGCTGGTCGTCTGTGCTTATTCGCCTGCCGCTAGTGTTGGGGGACCTCATGCATAAACTATTATTAACAGAATCCTTATTAAGGTCCCACATGTTGAAACATGAGATCTCTCCCCAACAAGATGGACGAGCTCGCGGCGCTCACATGGCACCAGCTGGAGTACAGAACCAGCAGCGTCCTGCTGTTCACGGAGACCTGGCTGACGTCACTCATCCCGGACTCGACTGTCGCACTGGACAACTTTCATCTGCTGCAAGCAGACAGAACAGAGAGCAGCAGTAAGAGGAAGTGAGGGGGTCTGGCTGTGTTTGTGAACATGAGATGGTGTATGCCAGGACATTGCACTGTCAGAGAGAAGCTGTGTAACAGAGACATTGAGCTGTTAGCGGTGGCATGAGGCCATTCTACCTGCCACGGGAGTTCACGCATTATAATAATTGCCCTCTTCCTGATCTCTGGGGACTTTAACCACGCAGCTCCTTCGCATGCTCTGCCTACATACTGTACACCCAGTATGTGTCCTGTCCCACCAGAATCAATAAAACTCATACTTTAATAGGTTTGACCAAGTCATCTGCCTATGAATAAGTGGCTCCTTGGCACCAAATCGTTGGAACGTCACCTCACTGTCTGCTTCAGACGGTGACGCCACTTCCCCAATTCTCTCGTTGCCTGCATTATCACATGCATACATTTCTGGTTGAGCTCTGTCTGGACACATCATCTGTCATTCAGGCTCTTACGTTTCATTCAGAGTCAGAGCAAACTATAGGTCATTGCGGTCTGAGTAAATTTTAAGAGTTTGGTTTCTCCACCAACTTAAAAGCTATAACTAGAGAACGACTTATTTTTCCGTTCTCTGCTTTTTTCTCAAAACGAAAAATCAGCTTTAACTCCAACTCCATGCCTTGTGTCAAAAAAACAACAGCACTTGAATTCAATTTGTCGCTCATATCAAGAGAAACGAAAATCCAGTTTGTTTTGTATTTTTTCATGACCAACAAACCGGAAGACAAGTACAGATATAAATATAAAATACATTTATAACACAGATTGATGAATAAATATAGATTCCTATTTTATGTTACTATACTTATATTATTCTATTGGATTGGCTGAAGGAGGGACTGTGTCTCTCGGCTGGCCTGGAAACTGTAAAAACATCAGCAGCTTCGGCAATTGACGACAAACACTAGCGCACTAGCGAGCAAAGGCGCATAATAATCTATAATATTTAAAAATGAACTACTCTACATTTAATGATACAATACCATGACATCGTTTTTTGTGCTTAATAATCACTACACCTTCAGTAGCAGACTGATCCATCCTCACTGTGTGAAGAAGAGATTCCGCAGATCTTTCCTGCCTGCTGCTATCAGTCCATACATACATACATACTACACACTGTCAGGACTCGGGCAGCGAGTTCCCGGCGGCCCGGCTCCGGCCGCACCTGCATCGGTTCCCGGCGGCCCGGCTCCGGCCGCACCTACACCCGTCTCTCGTCGCGGTGGTCCAAGGAGGACGCCGCTGGTTCCTGCCTTTCGTCGCGGTGGTCCAAGGAGGACGCCGCTGGACAAGGACTGAGCGTGACTGGACTGGACTGGGACGTGACTCGACTGGACTGGAACATGAGCTAGACTCGGCTGGACCAGAGCGTGACTCGACTGGACTGGGCTCGACTGGACTGGGCTCGACTGGACTGGGCTCGACTGGACTGGGCTCGACTGGACCGAAACCTGGACTGGGCTCGACTGGACCGAAACCTGGACTGGGCTCGACTGGACTGGGCTCGACTGGACTGGACTGAAACCTGGACTGGGCTCGAGTGGACTGAAACCTGGACTGGGCTCGACTGGAGCGGGGCTCGGCTGAACTGGGCTCGACTGGACCGAGACCTGGGCTGGGCTCGACTGGGCCGAGACCTGGGCTGGGCTCGACTGGGCTGAAACCGGGACTGGGCTCGACTGGACTGAGACCTGGGCTGGGCTCGACTGGACTGAGACCTGGGCTGGGCTCGACGGGACTGAAACCTGGGCTGGGCTCGGCTGAACTGAAACCTGGGCTGGGCTCGGCTGAACTGGAGACTGAACAGGGCTCGGCTGAACTGGAGACTGGACCGGGCTCGGCTGGGCTGGAGACTGAACCGGGCTCGGCTGGACTGGAGACTGAACCGGGCTCGGCTGGACTGGAGACTGAACCGGGCTCGGCTGGACTGGGGACTGAACCGGGCTCGGCTGGACTGGGGACTGGGCAGCACGCGGCTGAACTGGGGACTGGGCAGCACGCGGCTGAACTGGGGACTGGGCAGCACGCGGCTGAACTGGGGACTGGGCAGCACGCGGCTGAACTGGGGACTGGGCAGCACGCGGCTGAACTGGGGACTGGGCAGCACGCGGCTGAACTGGGGACTGGGCAGCACGCGGCTGAACTGGGGACTGGGCAGCACGCGGCTGAACTGGGGACTGGGCGACACACGGCTGAACTGGGGACTGGGCGACACACGGCTGAACTGGGGACTGGCTAACACACGGCTGAGCTGGGGACTGGGCAAAACACGGCTGAGCTGGGGACTGGGCAAAACACGGCTGAGCTGGGGACTGGGCAAAACACGGCTGAGCTGGAGACTGGGCTAAACACGACTGAGCTGGAGACTGAGCAGCGCGCGGCTGGACTGGAGACTGAGCAGCGCGCGCCTGGACTGGAGAATGAACAGCGCGCGCCTGGACTGGAGAATGAACAGCGCGCGGCTGGACTGGAGACTGAGGACCGCGTGAGAGCAGGAAATCCTCCCAGGGAAACAACCATGGGGCTGGGCAGGTTGGTGCAGGCACGACGATCCGACGGGGCGGGAAGGAGGAAACCGGCGGTGCGACCGGCGCTGGCATGGTGCAGAGCGCCCACAGTCGCTTATAGAGGCGATGAACACTGGGGTGATCTAACGCGGTGTCATCGTCCTCCAGCGTCACTATTGCCACCTCCACGGCGCTGCGCTGATCCTCCGGGTTACTAGCCCGGCGGTAATCCTCCGCGAGGATCTTGAAATAACCATGTAGGTCGTTGGGTAGCTCGGCGCAGGTGAAGTCCATGCTTCCGCGGGAGGGTAATATTCGCCGTAAACAACAAGGGAAAAAAACAGTCACTGACCTGACCGGGGGCTAAGTGCTGGCTGGGTCCAAGTTTGGCCAGATCGTTCTGTCAGGACTCGGGCAGGCGGCGGACCCACATGCACAGCACGGAGGCGGGATTATAATCAAACTGAGGTTTATTTTTCACGGCAGGGTCAGACGGTCCAGGTCATACACAAAAGGTTACGGCAAAAATACAGGCAGGAATCAGGCAAACTCACGGTCAGTAGCAGTCCAGGGTCAGGCAGGATACACGAGGCAAAACAGGAACACGAAACACGGGGAACTCGGAGACACAAAAACACGAACGAAACTCCGAACTTTCAAGAAACACGAACGCTTAAGAAACAAGCGACACTGATGAAAAACGAATACACTGGAGAAACACGGAACGCTCAGGAAACACGGAACACAAATGAACTTCGAATACAACAATCTGGCAACTGGGGTCTGTGAGTGGTGAGGCTATATACCGGTACTGATGACTGATTGGTAACAGGTGTGGATACTGGAACCCGGAAGGTGACGACTGGGTAAACAGGAAGTTAACAAAATAAAACAGGATGTGGCGTGACAACAAGACATGGCGTGACAACAAGAAACAACTAGAACAAAACCACAGATCATGACACACACATACTACATTCACTCACCCACTGCATCAGTTGTTTATATAGTAATCTGCTCTTCACAATATTTGTGCAAACTCTGTGAATTATCATTTATCTGCTCTATATTTACAAATAACAAATTTTCTGTGCAACATTTGTGCAAATCGGTACAAGACTTATATTCCATACTGTGCAATAACCCTTCAATGACCTCATAGTCACTGTACCTGTACTGTACTGCGTTGTACTGTGCCAACATAAACTGTTCTGTCACTGTATGTGGTCCGAGCTTTCAGGAAGGCAGGAATTGTCACTGAACTCCCAGACAACAGCAGCGACTATCTCAAATAATGACGAATTTAACAAGACTGAGCCAGGCATGTTGGATGCCATATTCACCCAACTGTTCAATTCGTACACAGAAGAAAAATTCGAGGGATTATTGGTTGAGGAATGAACTGATAAAGTAAGCTTTACGTGTTTTGTTTGTTTGTTTACAGCTGAACAAGTTAGTCGTATTGTGAATATGGACATTAACGTTTGAAAAATGTTGTTATTGTTATGTTTTTATTGCTTTGCACTATTTCGAGAGTTACTACAGTATATTGTGATTGCGCTAACCTGATCGATGACAAGGGAAAGGTGGTGAACATGACACTTTCAAGCGCCCTGTTGTTTCCTAAATATCCGCATAACATCTTGTAGAGGCTGCAGCTTCTAAGGGAGCAAACTGGGGCCTCCCCAGCTTGGGAGGTGCTGCGGTCCCTGCCTGGAGCCACATGGGTAGCAGGCCCTCACTAATTGCCGGCCTCGTGTTGCGGGCCCGGGGGGATGCCAGGGGATATAGTCGGGCCGATGGGGTAGGCCCTGCTCCGCTTGTGTGGGAGTGTGGACTGGGGGTGAGCCCCACTCTGGGCGCAGGGGCATCTCCTGGCGAGCTACCTACAGACCATGGGTCATCGAGCTCCATTCTCTTAGGCCAACCCTCCCACTGGGGGCAGTGTTTGCCCCTGGTTCTCTTGGAGTGGACAGCGTTGATCCACAGTGGTCCACTCTGACCTCGGGTGCTGGGCTCTGTGTGATTATGGTATTTGTGATGTTGTATGTCATGGCTGTTATTAAGTATTATGAGATTATGTATAACAATGCATATGTGTATGTATATGATATATGTATATGTTTGTATGATGTATACACATACTTTAACACTATTATTGGTATTAGTATTAATTTCAAAGGTAAACCTGTCAGGAACGGCAGAGAGAGGACCCAAATGCACAGTGCTGACGCCGTAGACAGATGGTGTGCGTAAAAGGGCTTTAATATAGAAATCGTAGTCACAAACAGTCCAGGTCATTCACGTATGGGCACAAGGATTGAGGCACAGAGGGAGCAGGCTTAATCAGGTCCAGTTAACAGGCAGGGTTCAGTAACAGAATAAACAAAGTACGGTACCGGTCAGGATCAGGCGAGAAACAGCGGTCTGGAACTCGGAACAGGGTCGAAGACGAGGTAAACTGAACCAGGATTGCTGGAAGGTGACGACATGCGTGCGACGATCTGGCAACTGGCTATGGTAAGTACTGGGGTTTATATATTGGCGGTGATTGCTAGATTATTGACAGGTGTGCATGGTGAACCGGGAGTGACATGAACAAAAAAACGGAAGTCCTAACATAAAACATAAAACAGGAAATGAAACTGGAACCAAAAACATGACAACTAAGTCCTTTCAAAACAAAACCAAAACCTGACAAAACCACAGTACAGCAGCTGTTTAGTTATGAATGTGGCAGTCTAAGGTACATCCCTACTTATTTATTTTGCGCCCCCGCACACACACCCACGCCAAACTCAACCTGTCCACCAGCACAGCGACATCACACATATTTAGCATGGACTAAATAAAACATAAATAAATAATCCCACGGAATCCCACCTCCAGCTCCTGGTTCTGTTGGGCCATTGGATTGGGGAAGCCTGAAGACAGACTGAGGGAGGTCCACTGTCTGAAACAACAGCCTCAGGGATCCCTTGTAGCCAAAAGACATGGTCAAAAAGCCGGCTGAGCGGTTTCCTGGGTGGAGGACAATTTAGGCAGGTGAGAGCCGTGGCACAGCTAAAGCCCCTGTGTCCGGAACGTAGCAGGGAAAAGGAAACAGCGGTCTGTACAATAACACAGAGCTGCGATACCTTAATTGGATGTGAAGGTTCAATCTTTTGGCTAATCTCAAGTATTGTAGGTTTTTACAATCGGGAGTAAGGTAAAAGGGTGGTCAGCTCCCTCCAGCCAATGTTTCCATTTCTCTATAGCCAACTTCACTGCGAGCATCTCCCCGTTGGCAACATCATAGTTTCTCTCCAAAGGGGAGAGCTTCCTAGAATAGACACGCACAGATGTCCTTCTTGAACCTCTACGAGAGAATGACTGTAACGCCACTATTGGAGGTGTCCATTTCCACAATGAAGGGTAGAGCTGGGCCTGAAGTGAGAAGGAAAGAAGTGAGTATAGGAGCAGAAGTAAAATCAGTTTTTAAATATTCAAATGCCTCCTGAGCAGCAGGAGGCCAACAGAATGTGTTGTGAGTCTCCTCCCAACCTTGGGGGCGGCGCTGAGTGACTGGCCTCTTGGTTGAACACCTTCCGAGAGCTTCTTTGACTGGGGGGCTATTTAAGTGGCTGCTGGAGACTCCTTTAGTTGTCAGTGTGTCTTCATTGAGTGCCTTGTGTTCGTACCTGTCCAAACCTGGTCTCTGGCCTCGTTATCTTACAGTTGGTTATTTGTGTGTATGTTTAGTGTGTGCAGCACTATGGTTCTCATTTGTTTGCATTTGGGTTTAATATGGTAGGTTCAAGTTGCCCAGTCCAATTGTGTTTTGCATATCAACTTATATCCAGTTACCTTTACCCTGCTATTTATTTATTTCATGTATTGGGTCCTGCTCGGCAGTGACCTTCTGTTATCAGCTTTTGTTTTAGTGGACCTTCTTCTGCCTTTGCAGTGACCCTCAGTTCGTTGTTGTTTTCTTGATATCTGTGAATAAACGTCACTTGGAACCTGTCAGTCCTCTCCTGTTGTTGCATTTGGGTTCAGTCTTGTCTGTTCTCCGAGTTCCTAACAGAATGTTGTTTTAGAAGACATGAGTCTATGCAGTGGCGATGATACAGTAACTCAATGAGGCGGCGATAGAAATTGGCAAAGCCTAAAAACCTCTGGAGCTGCCTCCTACTGTTAGGTACTGACCACACTGTAATCCAAACAATATTGCAACAACACCAGCAGTGGGAGCGGAGATTAAATAGCGCAATTTGTGTTATCCTGTTTCGCAGTAATTTTTTTCCAGACTTTCTAAATTGAGATTTGTTTGTAGTTCCAATGAATAAAATCCTTCTCAGAGCAGTAATTTTTGTTTGTAGCGTTCCTAAAGATGGAGCTGTCCAGCTGGATTTAATAAAGAATTTCTCTTACATCTCCAAGTTTACATACTGAGTTGGGGAATTACTGCGATTGGGTCCTTGTCCTTGTCGGTCAGGTGTCGGTGTGTGACAGAAAGAGGTAAGTGATAGGCCTTCAAATTTAATAATATTTATGATGATATAAAAAACAGAACAACATATTATCAATGATTGCAGCTCATATACAGCAGTGTTTATTAGTGCAAACAAAATGAAACTCTGTCACTGATGGTCTGTGTAAGCACACAGTAAGTAAAAGTAGAACCTAGCAGCACTTTATTATATGAATAACTAAAATAATTTAACCTTGTGACTCTTCTGAAGCATGCACAGTTTCACTTGATGGACAGCTTACATTTTAGGGACTTTACAGTATTACCAAAAATCCTATATGATACAGTGAAAGTTGCAGATCTCCGTGATGGTAGACGTCTTCTAGAGCAAGGAAATACTAAATACTAGTCTGGATCTGGCATATGACCAAAGTCTTTTTATTCAATATCAAAGTTGACAACTAATGTTTTTTAGTTTAACTATTCCAAAATTGTAAAACATACAGTACAATGACAGTGATCTTAGAGTTTTATTATATTTAGCAATATTTCCTATAGTTTTCCATAATTAGAGCAGATCAAACGTCGAAATACAGTTTTTATTGGTCGCTTTGACGCAGCCATCCAGTGGAAAAACACATTCTCTTAACAGTTCACACACAGGTCTAAACAGCTGCTCTAATGTCATAATGACACACTTTCTTTGCAAAAGGCCCTAACCGTGTCAGAACACTTCAAATACAGGTACAGTATGCACCCAAAGAAATATTCAAAACCTAATTTTGTCTTTAATACAATACAACTTGCAACCAAGTATATGATCACGTTCAATCAGTCATAACACAGTGGATAAAGAAATGCTTTGATTTATTGAATCCATGACATTTATTTTTCAAACTGTGGCTGAAAACTGAAATATTGTAAATATTACAAAACATACATGTAAACTGTCAGAACACACGGAGGAGGACCCAAATGCACAGCGCACAGACGGGTTGAGGAGGGAATCAGGTTTTATTCACACAATCGGAGTCAATCGGTCCAGGTCATACACGGAGAAGCACGGTCTTAAGCACAGTCGAGGAGCAGGCAATCTCAGGTCCAGTAGACAGGCAGAGGTTCAATACACAGGAGAGCACAGCGACGGTACAGATAGGGACTAGGCAAAAACTCACGGGTCAGATAATCAAGCAGGGTTCGTATCCAAGCGACGGTACAGGCAAGGGTTAGACAGGATTCAGTGGTCAGAATAAATCAGGATCAAACACAAGAGACGATGCTAGAACGCTGGATAGGAGTACAAAGACTTGACAATCTGGCAGCTAGAGTGTGTGTGAGGTGAAGACTAAATACCGGTGCTTGATTAACTAATTACTGACAGGTGTGCTAAATGAATCGGGGAGTGAACAACTGAACCGAGAACAGGAAGTACTACAAAGTAAAAACAGGAAGTGGCATGAAACGAGACATAAACCAAACTACAGTCGAATCCATTGGAGACACAGCCACTGTTGATACTCAGTCTCACTTTAGACCATCTCCATCAATGTAGATCGTTTCTCTTTGGTCACCAAAGCTAAAACAATGGAATTTGGACTGTTTGAATGACATCAGTGTTAACTGTTTTGCAAAAGGGAGGAGAAAATGTGTCAATCCACTGAGAACGCGTTACACATTTGTCTGATCGTCTGCTGGAATAGTGATGATGACACTGAGTGGAAACCAGTTTTGTAAAACAGGTCAAAGCAACTAATAAAAACTGTAAGACTCCAGAAGGTAGCGACTGTTGCGTTCTGGAAAAAAACAGTGCAGCGCAGTTTTAGCATTTGATGAGTGTCTAGATTCCCCCTGATTTCCCTGCCTGCATGAACTCACATCTATTGCTGAAAGAATCTGATTTATAATTCTCAATTTTCAATTGCTTAAGCCTGTTTCTTGGAACTACACTTTGCTTAGAATCTGAATCTAAATTTTGGCGCATAGTGTTTTTAGCTTGTTAATTGTTTGCTAATCGAGCTTGAGCTGTTTTGACTAAGTGAGGAATTTTGATACTAGTGTTTTCTTAATGAGCACATGGTTTAAAAGCTGAGAAATGCAGGCATTTGTGTGTGGATTTTAGCAAAAAGAGATAAATAGATTTGACTTGTGTCAAAGCAGAAAATAGCATTTATAGAAAAATGGGTGGTGCTAATGCTTGGAGAATGGATTTATGATTTTGAAATTTTATTTTAAAGGCCTGGTTATAATGTTTTAGGAATCGAGGAAAACTGTAATAAGTTTAATAATACTGCTTTAACGGCGGTGTCTCTTGCTGGAGGTGGTATTCACTCAAAGCTTATAATTTCACAAGAAACGCTTGGAACATTAACACATCAGCTTCTCATGTTTTGGAGTTTGAAACCTCCTCTGTATTGTTAGTGTGTATGTGTTAATGTAGCTGTTTTCTCACACTCTGCTGCTAACAAGAGCAGAAAAGTTACAGCTTCCTCATCTACAAATTATTTTTAGATCTTATTTGACATAGGTTGCGATAAAAAAAAACAAGAGCTAAGTGCTGTTTTAGTAGTATTTATCTCTTTCATTAACCACTTTAGTTTGTTGTTTACCTCCAAGTGTGATAATTGATGAATACTGTGATTTTCAGATATTTGTAATTAAATTAACAACCAGCATCACTATGTGCTGTTCATGAACAGAGAAGTGTCTGCTAATGTTATCTGAGGTTACATTTGTTAGTCAAACCCCTGCACAGGAATAATAATGTATGTGATATGTTAGGTATTTTGAGCATTCCAGCAAAAAACGTCTTTGTAATGGATTTATAAAATTGGATATTTGAAAGCAAAACAATTGCTGCCTGATATTGTTTAAGCACAAAACTAAATGCTTACACATCAAACCAGGTGTAAACACACGACTGTGCATGGGCACAAAGGCTAAAAATGCATAGCTCAGAGACGGAACTTGAGTAAAATGTTGTTTAATGATGACAGCTCCAAAACGACAGACAAACTCAGGGTCAAGCAAGCAATGATCAAAAACCAGTAATCCAAAACACTCCAGCAAAGGTACAGACAGGGACGGTCTAGGAGACTGGGGAGTGGAGGTGGTCGACGACGGAAGAGGGGGCCATCCTTGTGGCAGAGGGGGGCGAAGGCGAGTTCACCCACCCAGCAGCAGCGCATAGAGCAACCAGGGAGGGTCGTACAGACCACCTGGGGCAGATGCAGAGAAGACGAACAGCAGGACGGCCATGGTGCGCAGGCTGGGGACCGAAGAACGGGGCTGGAGAGCAGGGCCTGGAACCAGAGAGCTGAACGAAGCCGAGGCGGCGTAGCGTTTGGGAACCCCTGTGAGATCTTCTGTGGGTGCAGGGGTTGAGGGAAGGAGCTGACCAGCCGCGGTGTAGCCAACAGGAACTCCAAGCCAGGCTCACCTAGAGACATGACATGGCTGTCCAAAGCCTAGCCAGAAGCGGTCCTTACCGAACCACCCAGAACTGAGGCAGAAGCGGTCCTCACCGAACCAGCAGGAAACAAGGCTGTTGTGGTCCTCACCGGACCACTGCAGGAAACAGGATCAGAAGTCGTCCTCTCGGGTCCGCCACAGGAAACAGGGTCCGAGAATAGAGGGGTCCGCTTTACTGGCAAAACAGACTCAAACAAAGAATCTAAGAGACTGGGGCTGGCTGGGTCCAGGTATGGCCAAAAAGACAGGCAAACTCAGGTCTGTAGGTCCCTGTCTGTACCAGCGAAGGTACAGACAGGGACGAGGGAAGAACACAGTCACAAACAGACTAGGATCAGAATCCAAGGCAACATGAGCAGGCAATCTGGCAGGGAACGTGAGGAGAACTGGGTTGATTAGAGATAGGCTGCAGCTGATGAATCACATGACGAGATAAGGACTATAAAACCAGAACTAAGGAGTTGTGACACCTGTTCCATAAAATAATTTCTACGTCATGAGTTTTCAGAAAATTCTCAACTATTAATATTAAACTGACTGTGAAAATTAATTCCTGCTGAAATACCAAAAAACAAGGCTGCCTAGTGTGGGCCAGCCTGCATTTCTTACTACGTTGACTGTACCTTAAAATCTCTTCTGCTACTGCCATAGCAACTGTTTATCAGTTGGCATCACCTCAGCATCAGCATGCAGTTGTCATAGTAATGGAGGAAACAAACCACTTTGAATACATTTGGCTGATGTAGTTGAGATGCCAAGATGGCGTACCTTAGAAGACGTTATCCAGAATCATCAGCCCTCCTGTCAGTCCACAGTATATACACATTATGGTTATGGTCAAGACACGCTTAGTAGGTTCGTACAATATTTAATTTGTGTGATTACTTCAGAGTTTTGTTAAAATTGATAATTGCTCTAAAGCAACATTTGGAAAACAACATTCGTTGGTTGGAATTTTTATTCACCACTATCTAATGTAATATGTCATTGGTCATATGTCATGTCATAAGCCACTTTAGTTTCAACTAAACCCGCTGATTCAAAAAGAATTGTCCACACCCACATCCACCCACGCAATCCCTGTAGTTTCAAAACAGAGTGAGACTGATGACAAAAGTAAATGAAGACAAGAAGTATTGCTGACATCTCCAAATCAGGAATGGAATCAAAATAAACACACAGATGCACACACTGTGACAGAGTGTCACTCAGAGCTTATACTGTAGTCATACTGTTTGTTGAGGGTAATAAGTCCATAAAGAAGCTGCATGTACACTAGAAATTCACTTCAAAAGATAAATAAATATCAAAACAAGACAGAGTTTGAAGAGTTCAGTTTTTTAGATATTGGCAAAGTATAGAAAAGATCTGATGTGTTAAATGATTTGATTCTAATTAGAATTCAACTAAGTGGGTAGTGGAAGGTTTAGCTTCATGCTGTGGCCTCATTGTTCAAATGTGTTGTTGTTTTCTTTTTGTTTTTTTGTTGTTTTTCTTACTAAACCACCCAAAGTTCAAATGACGAGAAAACTTCACAGAATGTAGTTTTCTAAATTATGTTCCAATATTTCTATCAGTAAATCACTTTTCAGACTCTTCAGGCATCAAAGTGTTTGTGCTTCAATGATTTGTTATTATAACTGGGGACAGTACAGTTTACCTTACTGCACATACAAACGTGTGGCTAAAGAGAACGAGCACACGCATGGGAAAGCAGCTTGCGCATATATGTCTTTGAATGAATGTAGGCAGTAGGTGGTGTGTGTGGGTGTGTGTGTGTGTGTGTGTTCTCTAAACACCTATGAAAAGGGTTTGTCCTTCATTCAAGGCAGACAGGAACTAAATTGAATCTTTCCTCTTTCATTGCCACAGAATGTTTGAATAGAGTAATATGCTTTCCTCGTTCTTTCCCTCTCCTCAACAGGGCACCAAACAAAAGCCTGCTTTCAGCCTTTAATTGAAGTGCTGGGGTTGCATAAAAGGTGACACACACACACACACACACACACACACACACACACACAAATGTCTTCTAACATGCAGAAAGCAAGCAAAAGGTACTGTAAACACTGAACATTCTCAGTGCAGTGTCTGTTTCACACATGACAACATATATGTAACATATGTGACAGACACACTTAAACATAAATTCTTGCTAACTGACCTGCCTTTGACCTGTTAAAATGAATTTCACAATTTTTCACATTTTGTCAGTTAATATAAAGTCTAGGCCGATGCTTCTCTTTGCTCTCCTTTTTTTCCCTCCGCATCCTTCCTTTCTTCATCCTCGTCTTTCTGAAACCTCCTTCTTCTCTCCTCATTATCCTTTTCTGCCATAGCGGACATGGAGCAGAGGCAGAATAAAAGCATCGTGAGGACACGCTTAGTGACCCTCCTCTCCGTTCCATGTGTCTCCACTCCCATTCCCTCCTCCTCCTATTCTCTTTTAAAGGTACTGCTAACCATGGCCCTTTAGTTTCAATGTGGCATTATACTGATGCTAACAAGCCATTTTAAGGGAAAGTGAAACTTTTCTCCTAGTACAGTATGACAAGTGTCTGGTGAAGAAAAATAACCAGGCAAAATTTAAAATGCCGTGATGTAGCTTTAAGACGACAAGGCTAAATTGGCTATTATTTTTCCTTCCTCTCTGTCCTATCTGTCCCTCTGTACCTCCCCTACTCCCTGTCTCTGTCTTTATATATAGAGAGAGCGACTGTGTGTGTACCTTTATGTGGACACTACATTTCCATTTTAATCAGATTGTTTCGATGCAACCTTCATGTTGGTAAAGTTCAAAACTAATAATTATTACTCAAAAAAGTCCAAAGCCCAAACATTATATTTTTTTAAATTATTATCTTCCCCCATTTATCATATACAGTATATTATATTATTATCATATTATCATTAATCATCTGCTCTTGACGATCATTCACCGTTCTTATAGAACCTCATCAGAATGTGTCCATTAATTACTGTACTGTAGTAACTACGTGTTGCTCTGAAAATGGTGTTAGGGTTTTGACTGTTTTGTTTAAAAGGCTTGTTATAGTGTTTTAGCAATGGAGAAAAACCTATAACGCTGTTTTGTTTTTTTACAAAATGCTGGAATTCTTCTCTTTTTCTTTAGTACACCACTATCATCACAGTAAGACTGACTCCAATTAGTTTTAAATATTAAGTTGTTTTGATAGTCATAATTAAATTTTACCTTCACACCTTCTGTGCAGTTTCATCTCTCCTTATGGAGTGGTTGTGGGTTTTTGTGTTTCAGCGTTGCAGAGCACTTTTACTCTCTTAACCCTTGACAGTTTGATATTTGGCCTCAGTGGCATTAACGTCCATTTCAGAAGTCACCAATGGCAAAACAAGGGATGACAGCAGAACCCCCAGAGAGGGAGTGGCGAAGCAGAGAGGCTGTTTCCATGTCAGGGCCTGAAAAGTGCTGCTCTGAGGATAGAAGACGCAACAAACTTTTCCTAAAACAGATGGACAGCAGATGGATCTGTGTTTAATTACACCAGTCTGAACCAGTTCACAAAGACAAAGTCTGAAATTAGTACAATCTATTTAATCTAAAATACATTCACAAAGTAAAAAATCGTGGGTGGCACAGTAGTGCAGTGGGTTAGCACTGTCGCCTCACAGCGAGAAGGGTTCGATTCCGGGTCTCTTTCTGTGTGGAGTTTGCATGTTCTCCCCGTGTTCGCATGGGTTCCCTCCAGGTTCTCCGGTTTCCTCCCACGGTCCAAAAACATGCATTAGGTTCATTGGTCTCTCTAAATTGCCTGTAGGTGTGAATGTGTGTGTGTGTGAATGGTTGTCTGTCTACTGTATGTGTGGCCCTGTGATGGACTGGCAACACGTCCAGGGTGAACACTGCCTCTCGCCCATAGACAGCTGGGATAGGCTCCCGCGACCCCCCATAGAAGATGGATGGATGGTTGGATGGGTTTATGTGTCATAGTGTTTGTTGTTAACCGTTAAACCACTATGAGAATATTCAAAATCACTGTCTCTGACTTGACTTTGTCAGCGTCTCATAGTCAAATTTCTGGTTATGACTCTGTCTTCATGTCTGTCTATATGTAGAATAAGTAACATAATTCCCGAGAGGAGTTCCTCATACCAACATCACAAATCATTTTTAATTATTATCCTGCAGATCTACAACAAAGAGAGAATATTGTAATGAGCTACTTCGTGGCTTTACTCCGCACATTGCAGCGGAGGTGTACCCTCATTTTTCAACCCTCTATTTGCATAAATTCTCTTTTTTAAGGTGGTGCTGCCAAATGTGATAAAGTGCATGCAGCACCGGGAAGGGGAATCGGAAAAAAGGAGGGGGTGGGATAAAAAAACGCTGAAGGGGATGGAGTTAAGTAAATGTAGAAACTGTATATAGAGACATAAATAGGCAAAGAAAGGTGTCTGGAGGTGGATAGGAAGACAAGGAAACGCCCAAAGAAAACTGATGATGGAGGGACATTAGATCTGATTTTACCTGGATAGTGGAGGGAGAGAGATGTGTGTCAGAGGGAGCTGCAGAGATAATGTGAGCAGGACGCATAAACCCGCAGGAAGGAGGCTGTAATGGACTTTTGAGTGGAGCGAACGAGAGTTAGATTTACGAGGAGAGAGGGATGAGTGCGGGAAAACACAGAGAAGGCATGATAGAGTTCTAAGTGGGGAGAGTAAATCGTAGCCTGCCTGTGTTCAGTTTTTACAAAGCCAGTCATAAAAACGCTGCTTAAATTTAACAGGCGGCTGAAGTGGAGCAAACACTCAGACACAGTGAAATGCTCAGACTTTCTCTACAGGAGGTGGAGGATACAGACAGCTGAATGTGTAGGAGCAGCATTTGGCATGAGAACATGTGACCTGTGAGTCTGTATGTATTTAATGTCACCAACGGACCACAAACAAAAGGACCAGAGACGTGTCTGATATGACAATTAATAACTGTCATTATAATAAATAGATGCTTTTATCAATGAGTGTGAACCATTGTACCATTGTGTGTGGACGCAGGCGTTTCATAGCCTTCCTGCAGTTTAAATCGCGTTTCATACATCCTGAAACAACTCATGAGTTATCCAGCAAACGTTACAAGGCTGAAACATGATGGTCCCATTTATCCTCATAAACATTCACATGTTTTAGACTCACACGTGTAGAGAGCCCGGCGTCTGGCCTTGTCTACTGAACTCATGACTGCCTAGTCTAACAAAGATACATGAGAGAAGCAAAACAGGTGGAGAACAGCATTTATCTACAGCACCTCCCTTTAGCCTTCATCCGCTTACTGTTAGCTCACTCAGGAATAGAAAGATAATTCAATTTCAATATTTTCTCCAATAAAAAACACATTTTTTAACCTTTTACCATTAATAATGTATTGAATCATGGTTCATCTTCTCTCAAGCAATTACTATAAAATAATAACACTGCAAAAAATAATAATTTACAATAGACAGACTAAAACAACAAGACTGCATCAAGCACTCCTGCAGCACGGTGCTGTTGTCTGGTTATAGCATCTACTCCATTAACAATAAAACCAAACTGTAGATCCATTCCAATGGGGAAACTCTGCTTGAGGTGTACCTCAAAGAGACACACAAAGCTTCATGTAATCTGGTGACCTCCCTTTTTGCATTAGCATTTTGAGACTGTAAATAGCTGTTAGAGGCAGATTTAGACCTCTGCTATGCTCCTTCCATCTTAATGGGTTTACCTGAAAGAAGCCACACCGGCATGGGCAGAACATGCAGGCT